>NC_067401.1:463630719-463890719 GCF_016432865.1 Antechinus flavipes
GGGCCATTCAGAGTCTACTCTTCTCCAGGATAACCTTCACTGTGATCTGTAGTGTTAGAAGGACTGTCCATATGGACTGTCCACAGGGATGAGATCTCGAGACTACTGGAATACAAGAGTAGAATCTCAGGGCTAAAGGATACAAATGACATCTCCTGTAGAGTGGCAAACTCTTTAGCAAAAGAAGTGATGATATCACAGAGTTACAGGTGGAAAAGATCTTGAAGTCTTCCAGTCCAACCTCCTCATGTTACAGATGAGGAAACTGAGGCCAGTAAATGGCCAAGCTGAGATCTGAACCCAAGTTCTACATAGCTAGAACCATTGCCATCACTATTTGAACCAGTGGACCTAGAAACTTCAAAACTAGCAATAGAGTCAGGGTTGTGATTGGTGTTGGTGAAAGCATCATAGCATGATTTACAGATTTAGACCTGGAAGATAGCTCTAAGAGCAATGAAATCATAAGCTATTGGGTCTAGAGTTAAATCAAACTCTTCTGTTCAGCATTTAAAAACGTATAATTGGACTCCAATCTTCTTTTCTAACCTTCTGATATTCCCCTTCATGTACTGTGTGATTCAAACTGGTCTTGCTGTTCTTCCCATATATCAGCCATCTCCCATCTCCATGCCTTTGTATATGTTGTTCCCCATGCCCAGAATGCCCTCTCTCCTGGACTCTGCCTCTTGAAAAATTTAGTTCTCTTCAAAACTCTGCTCAAATATCATCTTGATGACCTTACATGCTCATCTCCTTCCTCCTCATTATTTTGTATTGATTACATTTATATCTCATATTTGCTTATTTATGTGGCAGCTGGGTATCACTTCAGTGGATAATGGCATGAGTCTGGAGTCAAAAAGCCTGAGTTCAAATCCAGCCTTAGACACTTATTAGCTCTGTGACCCTGAGCAAATCATTTAAGTGGTTTGCCTCAGTTTCCTCAACTGTAAAATGGGGGAAATGACAGCATCTACTTTGCAGGGCTGCTGCGAGGATTAAATGAGACAATAATTTTGAATTGCCTGGAACATAATAGGCTTATTTTCTTTCCTCTTTTCTTTTTTTTTTTTGATAGAATGTAAGTTCCTTAAAAAAAGGTTATTCATTTGTGTAATATTCCCTGTATCTCACACAGCACAGGATGTTCCAATAGAATTAGTGAACTTTAGGAGCTTAAAATTACATGAAGATTTTTGGAATATCTTGTATGGTGCCTGATACATAGTAGGTGCTTAATTAATCCTGGCTGGACTGGATAATCTCCAAGGTTCATTCCAGCCTTAGGCCGCTATGTGTGATTCTGCGATTTTCTCTGTTAACACTAATAGTCCTATCTAAATATTCACGGTTTTAAGTGACTACAATTTTGTTGCCTCTAAATATGACTTCATTTCCATGGTTGTCATCGTGTATGTTGCTCTCCTGCCTCTGCTTTCTCCCCTATCACTTACAGGTCTTCCCATGTTAGTCAAATCAGGTTATTGGCCCAATCAGGAGCCAAGCATTCAGACCAATGCATTCATAATGACCCTATCTCAGTTATTAAGAATTGTCTTTCTAAATGGACTTGATTCCATGGCCTGGCTTATTAACCTTCGAATTGATATTGTAACAGCCGTCAGACGCTGGCTTCTGAGGGGCTACTCCATTAAGACAAATGGCTTTGAGAGGATGTTCCCACTTTCCTTGGAGAGATATTGTTTTGGTCTGTCCAGCGAAAGAGCAAACTAGCCGACAGTGTATTGATTTACAGTATGAAGACGCTCCTTCCCCAGATGGAAGGCTCGAAACTTTATTTTCCTTTAATGAAAGTTCACCTTCTGTAGACTAAAGTCTTCTGGGGGGTAGGAAGGAGGGAGGTGGAGAAGAATGTGAGGGATTTTTTTTTCACCTACAGATTTGATTGCTTTTGGTCCTGTGGGAACAGAACATCAGAGTGGGAGAAAGGATTAGTGAAATTAACCCTTGGGAAAGATGATGGTAACACACAATTTCTCTAATTTCTAAAATACAGGACAATTTTTTTTTTATAAAGGGAGGCAATCAGACTTAATTTTGTTTAGAAAATTTATTGGCTTATTGTTTATCTTGCCACACGATATAGTCATTCATATGGAGAAAAGGTCCCTATTCATTTCATTTTTAAGAATTTCTTTATTCCTGTTTTTGTTTTATGATATAGTCATTATCTCTTACCTTTGCTCCCATAATTGAACAGTTCCCTGCAACCCCAAAACAAACCAACCGATACAGTTAATTGATGAAATATTCCAGCCTCATAGGATGGGTTCCACATCTGGATTCTTGATTTTGCTCTCAAGGAAGAGAAAGATATAAAAAGCACTATATTTAACACCTGCAGAATCAGATGGATTTTTTTTCTTTGACTCCTTAGGCAAATTAGTGAAATTTAAGAAAAGCTCACTCATTCAAAAGCATTTGTTAAATGCCTTCTATGTGTCAGACATGAAGCTAACTGCTGAGGATACAAAACCAAAATGAAAAAGATCTTGCCCTTATTCTTGCATTCATAGGATCTAACAAAAATAAAAGCTGACATTGAAATAAATATTTGAATAAATAAAATGTATGGTTCAGTTTTTGTTTTGTAGGCTTGCTAAATTCAATAAGGACTCATTAAATACCTACTGTGTGCAAGGCCTTGTGATTTTCGATGGGAACCAGAACCCCAGAGATCCCCATTTTCACTTCACAAGGTAGCAGTGAGAGTTCAACTTTGGAAACTGGGAAATTGCTCTGGGTGATTTTCTCGACAATCCAGCTGGACAGATCTCTGGCAATGTGGGGCCACCAACAAACAGATTCTTAAAGGGCCAGGGATTGTTGCTGAGAACTTTGAGTGCCACAGAGGACCTAATTCAGTGAGATCCAGAGAACTTTTTGCTTCCTTGGCATTTCTGAATGTGCCTCAAAAACTCTGCCCAGAATGTTTCCCAGAGCAATTTTGGATTGGGTTTTAATACAATCTGAAGTTTGGATCTGCCTTTAAAAAAATGGAAAAACATGACCTTTTAAAAAATAAAACCTATTGTGTATTTAATTTAATTTGTTGCAATGATCCTTTAAAAAGCCAGGATGCTAATAGCTAAGGAGGAAAGGAACAATAATTTATTAAGAATCTATTCTATACAAGATACTTTACAAATACTATCCCAATTGCAATACTAACTTGAATATACAGACTATATTGGTTTTTTCATGATTTTTTCTGATTTAACTCTTGTTAAAATGAGCCTTCGGTACTAGCGTCAGGATATATGTTAACTTCTAACAGCAGCAACGATAATCGCCAGCTACCCGATCAATTTTGTTTTGTTTTTGTCATATTTGTCTGCTTTAACTTTTTAAAACTGGATTCAATACAAAACCAGATTTCAATTATAATAATATGGAGTGAGATCATAATAATAGCAACGTTAGCTCGGGTATTATGCACGTGACATTTTATTTTATTTTTTCGTCATCTCTTTGGATTAAGTCTTTTTCATGCTAGGTTTTGAAGCTAATATCCAAACAGACATTTACTAATAATGGTAACAATGAGAAAATGGATATGCTTAACTAATTCATGCTGATAACAGGACAGAAAAATCTTGAGAAAAAAGGAAAACAGGAGATAGAGGAGGCTTTGTGTCTCATGGCCAGAGGTTTCAAACAAACCTAAACATCAAAATATTAGAATGCCTACACAGAAGAGCATTGTCACTAAAACTAATTAGTGCTCTGCTGGTTAATGCCTGCGCCTCCATGCTGTCTTGACCTTCCTGCACATTGTGTCTAAGGGGGTGTCATAAAACAGAGGGAAGCACAGCCCCCCCTCCCCCATAGCCTCAGAGGTTTCCTTTATAAGTAGCTCAATTGATCGGCACAATGCTGCCTTGTGTAGGACCCCTTTAAAGATGCTGCTTATTAGATCTTGATTACAAGGACCCAGTGAATTAAAGCCATGTCCTGCTAGGGAACCGTTTCCAGGGGGGGGGGATGACGGCTGCTTCTCTTTAATGCCATCCTGCCTGCTCTCCATGGCACGCGGGACTTTGAAAGTTAGCTTTCTGGGGAAAGAGGCGAGGCCGGCATCCTTCGGGGCAGCAGCTTTGCCCCCAGGAGGCTTCAAAGGAGATTGGGGAGTTGACAAAACTTCCAAAGATAATAGTAGCACAGAGAGGCAGCGGGAGCTGAGGCTGAGGCTCTTGGACCTAGAGGCAGACAGACGGGCTTTGAATCCCACTTTGTCTAAAGTTTCAGGTCTAAGTTTTCTCCAGGCCTTAGTTTTCCCATCTGAAAAATGGGGTAAGTGGGCTAGGTAACCTCTGAAGTCCCTTCTAGTTCTCAAATTATGAGCCTTCCCTTTGAGATTACACTCCATATCGTATCTGTCTCTATCTCATGTATCTATCTATCTATCTATTTATCTCTTTCCTCCTCTCTCCTTCTATCTGTCCACCTACCTATTTATCTATATGTCTATCTATTCACTCACCTATCCATTCATCCTTCTGTCTATCTATCCGTCTATCTATCTGTCTGTCTGTCTATCTATGTTCATCTATCTATCTATTTATCTATCTGTGTCTGTCTGCCTTTCTATTTATCCATCCACCTATCCATCTGTTTATCTACTTATCCACCTATCTATCTATATCTGTCTGATAATTTTGCTATCCATCTATCCATCCATCCATCTATCTATCTATCTATCTATCTAACTAACTATCTATCTATCTATCTATCTGCTATAGTGGAAATGCTAGAGTTGGAGGCAGGAAAACATGAATTCATATCCTACCTCAGATATTTACAAGGGATGTGACTTAGGACAAATCATTTACTTTTAGTTTCCTCATCCATAAAGTGGGAATAATTATGAGGCTCAAATGAGATAATATTTATAAAGTGTTCAGTGGAGTGCCCAGCACTTAGTAAATGTTATATAAAAGTTAAGTATTAGGATATGGGGTGAAATGTGGGGCAGATCATTGCAGTAAGGGAGACAGCCTTTGCAGAGGCACAGAGATTAAGTAAGAACATAATATATGAGAAGCAACCAAGAAGGCCAGCATGGCTACACTCAAAAATGAGTGACATGGAGTCAACGGATGAGGAATGGGCAAGAGGAAAGAACTTTAAATGTCAGATAGCAGAATTCATATAAATATGAAAGGGAGCCAGTTTAATTTAATGATGAGGAAAGTTACATCATCAGATCTGTGCTTAAGAAAAATCACTTTAGCAGTTGTATGGAGGATAGATTGGAGAGGGAGTTCTAAACCAGTCTGCATCTTTAGCAACAGCATGGAACTTATTCATAAGCCCTTAGGATTTAGGAAATCTATGTTAGACCTGTTTGTATCCCTTTCAGTGTTAGAGGAGCTCCTTCCTTATATGCAAATCGAGAAGCTGTGTGAGATTGTAGAAAGGTTGCTTGACTTGCTATGACTAAATGATCAAATGAAAAAGCATTTATTAAGTGCCTATTATGTATAAAGCACTATCCTAACCACTGGAGATATAAGTAGAAAATGAGATGATCCTTTCCTTAAAAAGTTTATATATATATATATTTTTACTTATCTGTGTTTTATTTTCCCCCAATTATATGTAAAGATAGTTTTCAACATTCATCTTTGTAAAGTTTTGAACTCCAAATTTTTCTCCAGTCCTCCCTTTCTTCCTACCTCCTCAAGACATCAATCTGATATGGGTTACATATGTACAATCATGTGAAACCTATTTCCACATTATTCATGCTGTGAAAGACGACTCAAACTGAAAGGGAAAAATCACAAGAAAGGAAAAAAAAACCAAAACAACAAAAAAGTAAAACAATACGAAGAAAATTATATCCTGCGCGAGAGGATACATATAGAGAAATGATGTGCAGGCAGGAATAGGTTGTTTTGGAAAGTTATTAGGATGGTGAATAGAGTCATAAAGGAGTCGATTGGCACCTTTTCCAGGAGCAATGGCAGAATAGTCTGACAACTCTCTTTGATATTGAATAATGCATGTGAAAGCTAAAATTCTGCTGGCTGGACTGGAATTCTTTGACTTATCAAGAATTACAGATGGAGTTTCTACTGGGCCTGTATCCCAAAGAGATCATAAAAAAGAGAAAAGAACCCACATGTGCAAAAATGTTTGTAGCAACCCTTTGTGTAGTGGCAAGGAATTGGAAATCATTGGGATGTCCATCAATTGCGGAATGGCTAAATAAGTTATGGCATATGAATGTTTTGGAATATTACTGTTCTATAATAAATGATCAAGGGGCATCCAGGTGGTGCAGTGGATAGTCAGGACAACCTGATTCAAATCTGGCCTCAGACACTTAACACTTCCTAGCTGTGTGATCCTGGGCAAGTCACTTAACCCAAATTGCTTCAGAAAAAAAAAAAAAGATCAATAGGATGATTTTGGAAAAGCCTAGAGAGACTTACATGAACTGATGCTAAATGAAATGAGTAGAACCAAGAGAACATTGTACACAGTGGTAACAAGATTATGTTAATAATCAATTGTGATGAACATGGCTCGTTTCAACAGTAAGGTAATTCAGGCCAATTCCAATAGACTTGTGATGGAGAGAACCATTTGTACCCAGGGAGAACACTAAGGGGATCACAATACAGTATTTTCATTTTTTTCATTGTTGTTTGCTTGCATTTTGTTTTCTTTCTCATTTTTCTCTTTTTGATCTGATTTTTCTCATGCAGCAAGTAATTGTGAAAATATGTATAGAAGAATTGCACATGTTTAACATAAAAAGAATTATAGACTGAAGAGAGACTGAATCTTAAAGTGACAAAGTACTCTTTCCCTTCTCAGAAATTGAGGAAAGATGCTGCAAGAAGTAGGGGAAGAGACAAGATGGTGGAATAGAGAAGCACTCAGCTGAGCTCTCCCAATATTCTCCTCCAAACAACTTTAAAATAATACTTCAAATTCAATTCTTTGTGACAAAGTTAATAAAAGGCAAGAAGGAGATGTTATTCTAGTCCAAGACTACATAGGAATTTGAAAGAGAGATATGTGACACAAGAGAGAAAGCTGGCCCAGAGATCATGTGGATGACACACCAGTGGAGGTGACAGAAGCAGCAGCAGCTTTGGGAGACAATAATACTGTCTTGGAAGGACCAAAAAATTCAAAACTCCCAGAACTAGCTTTGAAAAGAGCAATGCAAAAAAGGTCTTCAGTTTGAGAAAGACCCTGCCCCTCATGTCAGGACTAGAAGCCATAATTAACATAAGTATTAATTTAAGATATAAGAGAAAATTAACAAATAACCACAAAAAAGATCCTGACCATAACATATCTACTATTGTGTTCAACTCTGATCTTTCATCAAAACTAAATGGAAATTCCCTGTTTCATTGAATGTCCACCTTTTCCCCTGAAAGATAATGCTTAATTTTGCTGGATAGTTGATTGTTGGCTGTAGTCCAAACTCCTTTGCTCTCTTTGATATCATAAGTGGATCCTGATTGTGGCTCCTTGATATTTGAATTGTTTCTTTCTGGTTGCTTGCAATATTTTCTCTTTAATCTGGTAAGTCTGAAATTTAGCTACAATATTTTCCGGAGTAATGGAATTTGGTTTGTATTCCAAAGAAATCATAAAATTTGGGAAAAGATATACATGTAGAAAAATGTTTGTAAAAGCTCTTTTTGTAGTGACAAAGTATTATAAATCAAGTGAATGCTTATAAATCAGGGGATGGTTGAACAAATTATGGTTTATGATTGTAGTGGAATATTATTATGCTATAAAAGATGGTGAGCTGCATAGTTTTAGAAAATCCTGGGAAGATTTATATGAACTGATGCAAAGTGAAATGAGCAGAGCCAGGAGGACATATACAATATAATAGCAATACCATAAGGATGATCAATTATGAACAACTTATCTATTCTGATAAAAAATAATCCAAGATAATTCAAAAGGAGTTATGATGGAAATACTGTCACCTCCGGAGAGAGAACTGGTGAACTCTTAATGAAAATTGAAACATAATTTTTTCTCATTAGGAACTGCCTTTTTTATTAAAGCTTTTTATTTTCAAAACATATGCATAGATAAATTTTCAACATTGACCTTTGCAAAACCTTATACTCCAAATTTTTTCCCTCCTTCCCCCCACTCTCTTCCCTAGATGGAAAGTAATCCAATATATGTTATACATGTTAAAATATGTCTTAAATCCAATATATACTAAACCTATTTATACAATTATCTTGCCGCACAAGAAAAATCAGATCAAAAAGGAAAAAAAAATTGAGAAAGAAAACAACATACAAGTGAACAACAACAAAGAGTGAAAATGTGAAGCATACTTTTTAAAAACTTTTTTTTTTGTTTTTCTTTTTGTATGTGTATATTTTCTCTTGCAACATGACTACTATGGAAATGTTTTGTCTGATTTCACATATATAATTGAAATCCAAGGATGGATGGGGGGCTAGAAGGAGGAAGGAAGAGAATTTGGAACTCAAAATGTCCAAAAAAAGATTTAAAAACTTTTATATGTAATATTTGGGAAATATTTAGTGAAATAAAAAATTTAAAAATGCTGCAGGAGAAAAGAGATTGGAAGTCCTGTCCACTTGGGCCATAGCTGACATTCCTTGAGCTGCAGCGACTTCAATATTCAGTGTCTACATGGGACAGACTATTTAGACAAGAGGAGAGAGTTCTGAATTACCCACAAACTGCTGGCTGACTTTTCATTCAGGATATTAGATATCAGATGGAGAAATGCCTGCCTCCAATTGCCCTATCTTGTTATTAGGCAGAAGGTATGATAAATCCCAAATTTTCTTGCTATTCAAATTTACATTTATATTTTTGCTTAATTTGCTTGAATTTTGGTCAGCTGAAGTTTGAAGTATTAGACCTTCTCTGGTTAACGTGTTTTATTATTTGTTAATAGAAAGCTGCAAAAGAGAAAAAGAACAGGGATGACAAGGTGTACAGACAAAAAATAAATTTTATCTCAGCTGAGTTATAAGAAAGAGAGTCTTCCTGATCTTTTAAAATTATTTTAAAAAGTAATTTTCTCAAATCAGAGTAAAAGTCAGTTTAAATGAAAACAAGCCAAATCATCACTGTTTTCTGGAAGAGAATAGACTAAATTGGACTGCCTTCTCTATTGTTCTGTTCCAGACATGTGCAGAGAAATCCTTCTGTTGAGACTGTGTTAAGGTAGGTAAATATAGAGAGGGTTATATCTCGTGGAAAGAAAAGAAGAGGGTCTGGATGGCTGAAAAGTAGTGGTAATGCCCTTGTTCCAAGGATAGAGTCTAGTAGAAAAGGAATCAGAACCTCCCCTTCTGGAGCAGGCTACCTTATATAAACAATCTTAGACAGCTGCCAAGAGTAGTATTGATTTGATTATATTTCTGTAGCTGGAATATGGGTAAGAGAAAATTAAGTATGTGAGAGCAAGAGAGATGGCAAAAAGATGGCAGGATTTAGGATGACATATGGATGGATACAATCTAGATATAGTGGACCATGAGAGGACTCACCAATAGGGGCAGTGCAACTTCTAGGATAGAGTTCTACAGCTGAAAAGGTTAAGTCTTCTAGAAGCTGGTCTCTGATCAGGAGGGTAGAACACCAGGTGGAGTCGTGAGATGACTGGATTTAATCTCAGATAGATTTCAGAAGATTCTTTCCATTATTGCTTTAATAACTTACTCTTTAAGTCAATCAACAAAGCATTTATTAAACACCTACTTTTTGCCTTGCATTATCCTAGCCAGTGAACCTATAAAGACAAAGTTGAAACAATTCCTGACATCAAAGAGCTTATATTCTATTAGTAGAGGCAGCATATACATGTGTGTATCTATATGAATCCATACACATACACATATACATATATATGTACACACACAGAGTAGCTGGGATAGATCTGAGAAGATCAGGAAAGGTCTCATTTAGAAGGCAACATAAAAAAGATGACCTTGAAATCACTTACCTTAAAATAATAGCTAGCATTATTCTCACAGAAAACCTGGGAGATGGGTATTATTATTGTTATTTTTTTTTAGATTTTTTTTATCATGGCCTTTATTTGTTTTTCCAATTTGAAAAAAAAATTATTTAAAATTCTGAGTTCCAAATTCTATTCCTTCACCTTCCCTGGGACAGCAAGCAATCATATATGGATTATACATGTGCAATTATGTAAAACATTTCCATGTAAGTCATTTTGTACAAGATGACTCGAAAGAAAAAAAAAAGAAAGTGAAAAATAGCATGTATCATTCTATACTCAATCAATATCAATTCTTTCTCTGGAGGTAGATAGAAGACTTAACAGTCCTTTGGGATTGTCTTGAATTGCTGAGAATAGCTAAGTCGTTCACAGTTCTTTAGCAAACAATATTGCTATTGTGTACAACATCCTCCTGGTTCTGTTCATTTAAGTCTTTCCAGGTTTTTCTGAAATCATCCTGATTGTCATTTCTTGTCATTCAATAATATTCCATTATGATCATATACCACAGCTTGTTTAGGCCATTCCCCAATTGATGGACAATTTTGATTTCCCTTTGATTTCCAATTCTTAACCATCACATAAAGAGCTTCTATAAATATTTTTGTACAATAGATCTTTTTTTTTCTTTTTTGGATGTCTTTGTGATACAGAACGAGCAGTGGTATTGCTGGATCAAAAGTTTTGTCCTTTGGGCATAGTTCCAAATTGCTTTCCAGAATGGTTGGATCAGTTTTCAACTCCACCAACAATGTACTAGTGTCCCAATTTTCCCACATCTCTTTCAACATCCATCATTTTTCTTTTTTCTTTTTGTCATTAATATGACATACACATTGACTAATGCCAATTTGATAGGTGTGAGGTTTACCTTAGAGTTGTGCTATTTCTTAGCCAGTACCATATCATTTTGGTAATTGCTGCCTTATAAGACAGTTTGAGATCTACTATAGCTAGATCATTTTCTTTTACATTCTTTTCCCTTGAATCTTTTGATATCCTTGAACATTTGTTCTTCCAGATCAATTTTTTTTATTATTTTTTCTGGCTACGTAAAATATTTCTTACAGTTTGATTGGTATAGCATTGCATAAATAGATTGATTTTTTGTAGAATCATCATTTTTATTATATTAGTTCACACCATGATGGGTGTTATTATTAATCCCATTTTATAGACAAGAAAGTTGAGGCAAATAGAGAGTAAGTGGCTTGCCCAGGATCACACAGCTAATAAATGTCTGAGGCAAATTTTAAATTTAGGTGTCCATGATCCCATTCACTGTGCCATTTCTATGCCTTGATTGTAATTGTCATCGTCATCTTTATCATCTTCATCACCATCCATATATTTCTTTAAGTTTCCAAACTCTAAGTTTCATCATCTGTAGGATGGGATAGTAAGTATTCTCTAACTCAAAAGCTCAAATCAAAAAGATCAAATTTGATCATGTAAAGATCAGTACTTTAAAAACCAAAAAATGCTATATATAGAAATAGATCAAGTTAATCAACATTAATTAAGCACCTACTGTGTGCTACACATTATACTAAGTGGTAGGAATAAAAAAAAAAGGCCCAAAACCAAGGCAAGGAGATTCTAGTCTAATGGAAGGGTTCATTCTCTCATGGAAGACCTCGGGGTGGGTAGGTGACAGAACAAGCCTATAATATGGGATCTGGCACCCAAAGCAGCCTAGTGATCACTGTCCCATTAACTGTCCCAAGCACACATTTTCATCAGTCAAACTCCGCTACCTTTTTATTGATCATTTAAGTCAGCCCTGAGCTTTCCTTCATCAGAATTAACCTCCCAGGTTAAGTCAGATACTTACCTAAACAGAAGATAATATTTGTAATTTTTTAATGTAGTGGCTAGAAATGAAGCCTTTGTTAATTTAGCAAGAGAGACTGTAAGCCAGACCAAGTCCCTTTTTGTTGTCTGGAGAGTTATAACAATTCTCTCCTGGCAGTTAGCTTTAAGATCATTAAATGGGCCTCATTTGCAATATATTTGCAGAAGATTACCGCCCATCTAAATTGACCCTGAAGGAAGACTTATTTCATTAATGGGCTGTCCTGGGCTAATGCATAAAGCTAGAAAAATATATCTATTAAATTCTTAATGTGTAAATGATGTTTCTGGCTTTCTTCTTAATTACAAAGCAAAATGAGCCTGAAGTGCGCTCTGTCTAGGAAAAAATGATCAATTTCATCCATCTTTTAGGGAAGAACTTTTTTTTTGGTAGGTTCCCAAATGACAGAGAAGAAAAGATCTTTGCGGACGAATAGACTCCAATCTCGCCATTACTGATAGAAATGTGGCTAATGCAGAGAGAGGTGGTGGACTACAGGTACTGAATGATGAATATACTGTCAGTCACAGTCAATGTATTCGCTTGTTTTGCTTAATTAACTGTACTCTTTTTGCTAAAACAGAAAATTCTCTTAGGGGAGAGAGGAATGGAGATTATTGGAAAATGACAGTGATTTTTCAAAAATCAATAAAACTTTTTCAAATGTGGAAGCTTTGTACTCCAATGTCTTTTTTTCCTCTCTAGATTACAATAAATACATTTAAGAATTTGTCTTACATTTTCAGATCTGAAGTATGGCCACATCATGCTATTTCTTCGTTCTAAAGGCTTAAATGATTGTATAATATGGCTTTCAGGACAAAAAAGGTTTCTGGGTTCTGTCCACATTCTGGTTCTCGTGAAGTCCCACACACTCCCCTTTCCTATTGTCATTCCAAATAAAGGGCCCTCTTTATTTTTCATCCTACATGATATTTCTTCTCTCACCTCCAAATGTTATCACCTTTTCCCCAATGTCAGAAATGAACTCTCCCTTCATCTCTTGCATATTCTCCCCCTCATTAGACTACAAGCCCCTTGAAAGCTCAAACCCAGTCTCACACACTTACCTACTGTGAGACTCAGGGCAAATCATTTAACCTGCCTGCCTCAGTTTCCCCATCTGTAAAATAGAAATAACACCTTCTTGGTAAAAAGCAAGCTTCCAAAGCACATGGGCCGTTTTCTTTTTGTCTTTATATTGCTGACTCTTAGCTTGGAAGGCAATCTGATGAGGCAAGGGAGAGTCAGCCTCTGAGCCAGGAAGAACCAGGTTCCAGTATTAGAGTTGACATATACTGATTACTTAACTTTGTAGTGGTCCAGGCAAGTTTTGAATAGGGGGCTATGATTTCTGGTTAAGGGATTCTCTTTATTTACCAATACAGAGCAGTACCCTCTGAGTTTAAGCAAATTGCTGAGAACACTGAGAGGTTAAGTGACCCAGATAGGGTCATATAGTCAGTAGATGTCTTCTTCACCACAAGGCTAGTGCTCTGGCCATTAGACAACACCACCTCTCTCCAGAAGGCAGCCCCCCAATTCTTTGAGTCGGAGAGCAGGTGCCAACCTGCATTGGTAGGTGGGATTTTCCCAAGAGGTCCCCATGCTAACAAAAGAGAGCCAATGAAAAAGGGAAAAAATCCCGAGGAAGCAGCACAGTGCCTGGCACCTAGAAGGTGTTGAAAGTGTTCGTTGAATGCTTGATGAAGCATTTGGATTGGATCTTCTCCAGTCGAATCCAAAGCTGTTGCCCTTTTCTGGAAGGATTCCTCAGCTGGCTTCCTGTACCTCTCTGCAAATGCAAAACATGGCTGAGCGCAGATCTGAAGATGAATGATGCTATGGTATTGCTAGCTGATAGGATATAAGCTGAATATTAACACAGTCTATAGAAAGAGATTTACTGTACATATATATTTCCAGTGTATGCGCCGAGCCGCCTAACTATGCAACGACTAAAATCATAATATAATATAATGATAACTAAAGGGACCCAAGAGCAGCCCCATTTATCTATTTTAGGATGGCTTTTTAGTGGCAGAGGAAATATAGAATAAGTGGAGAGGCTCCTTCCTCAAGGAGGGGACAGGGGCGTTTTCTCTTTGGGGATTTAAATGATTAATATCAATCAACAGGCAAGTGTTTATTAAACTCCTACTATGCGCTATTACTAAAATAATGGAGCGACCATCCCTATCCTCAGGAAGTTTGGATTTAACTAGACATCTATTACTAATACCCTTAGACAAAAAGTAAATTATTGTTACTAACATCTATTCTATTACTAATACCTATTCCCCTTAGACCAAAAAAGGACTGTTACTAATATCTATTCTATTGCTAATACCTATTCCCCTTAGACAAAATTTACTATTACTAATACTTATTTCTCTTAGTCAAAAAATTCTATTACTAATATTTAATCTGTGCTATTATCTATTCTCTCAGGACAAAAAAAATTACTAATTCTAATATTAATCCTTCTTAGACAAAATTTACTATTACTAATACCTATTCTTTACTAAGATCTATTCTCCTTAGGCAAAATTTCCTATTAT
Source organism: Antechinus flavipes (assembly GCF_016432865.1). Taxonomy (NCBI): domain Eukaryota; kingdom Metazoa; phylum Chordata; class Mammalia; order Dasyuromorphia; family Dasyuridae; genus Antechinus; species Antechinus flavipes. Next base: position 463,645,166 of record NC_067401.1, read on the forward strand.
TAAAACCTATTCCCCTTAGACAAAAAAAATTAGTAATATTTATTCTCCCTAGACACATTTTACCATTAGTACTATTTATTCCTCTTAGTCTAAAAATTACTATTACTAATATTTATTCTCTAACTATTATTTGTTCTCCCAAGACAAAAATTATTACTAATATCTATTCTCCTTAGACAAAAATTTACTGTTACTGCTATTTAATCTACTATACTTAGACCAAAAAAAATGATAATAGCACTTATGTAGAGCTTTGGGGTTTTCAAAGCACTTTACAAATTTTCTTTCACTTAATCTTTACAACAACTCAGGGAGGTAGGGAAACTGAGGCAGATAGAAGTGAAGTGATTTGCTCAGGATCACCCAGCTAGTCAGGGTCTGAGATTGCATTTGAACTGGGTTCTTCCTAACTCTAGATCCAGAACTTAACCCATTAACTGTCTCAAAAAGGTATGGAAGCAAATTAGAATTCTGGCTGACCAGAACCCTTGCTCTTCAGAGTTGGAAGAGCCTTCCTTGAGTGAGCAACCATTTCAATCTATCCTTATAAGTACCCCATTTATAACATACCCCAAAGGGATTCACTAGTCCCCCCAGCTGCTAATGTCTTTCCAGCTAAGGTTCTGTATGTTTTTACATTTCATGAATATTGTCTTCCCTCTCTGTGATATTCCTAAAGGCAGAAAGTGTTTTCATTTTTTCCCTCTGTTTTCCCAATACCTAAAAGAGGATCTAGTTTAATGTGTGCTTAATTAAAAAAAACATTTAATAGATGCTTGTCAAACTTGAGCAAGTGTTTTAACCTTCCTGGACCTCAGATCTTCATCTGGTGTGTGAGATGGCTTCTAAAATCCCTTCTCATACTTGATCTATAATCCAAGGATTTAATGAATAAGGCATAATTGGAGGCTCTCTGCCCCCTTTATTGCTTCTCTTAGGCACTCTCCAGTCTTCTTAAACTGTGGGCTCCAGAATCAAACCCTGCTGACTTAAGATCATTCTCTCTCTCTCTCTCTCTGTCTCTCTCTCTGTCTCTCTCTCTCTCTCTCTCTCTCTCTCTCTCTCTCTCTCTCTCTCTCTCTCTCTCTTTTTATACTGTGTGTTTGTGAGAGAGGTGGACTTAGAACCCAGATATTTTTTGACATCAAAGCCAGTTCTTTACTGCCTCCCACAAAACAACAGGAAAATTTGCCTAATTATGTGGTTAGTTTACACAGTGGTTAGAACACCGAGCCTGGAGTCAGGAAGACAGGAGTTCAAATCCTATTTCAGACACTTACTGAACCTCACTTCACCTCTGTCTGCCTCAGTTTCCTTAACTGTAAAATGAAGTGAATAAAAACACTTACTTCCTAGAGTTGTAGGATGAAATATGAAAGTATGTATAAAAGCATTTAGCACAGTGCCTAGCACATAGAAGATGCTACATAAATGTTAACTTTTATTATGCTTATTTTTACCTATGATTCAAATGGAAGAGGCCATGGGAAAAACTAGAGCTGGAGTCAGATTCTGAGTTCAAATCTTCCCTCTTCTTATGATCTATGTGACTTTATGCACTTGACCTTGACTTGTCCTTTCCCTACAATGAAAGGGATTGACAAAGACAAGTTTTGGGGTCTTGAGACCCCTTTATCCTCTAAGATAAGTAATGTTTAATTATTGAAAACCCCAAAGAACTTTTGCTTCTCTAGATTATGCAAAGACGTTCAGTATTATTATAAAAATCATTTGGACCTTTTTGGGGACAGCCAAGGTCTTCCAACAACATCTGGAGAACTGCTGAACCAGGGAATCACCTATATCTTGTTGAGTTCTCAAGTCTACCTAATTGGCTGGTGTTTTTTGAGTGGATGCTAACTGATGGCAAGAGAATGGCAAGAGAACTTATCTGTGTGATGTATTGAATGAGAGACTGATTTGGATCCACACCATCTGGGTTTCAGTCTCAGGTTTTACAGGGCAAATCACTGACTTCTCTGTTCCTCAGCACTTCCTTTGGGGAAATGAAAGGACTACGATAGATGATCTTTAAGGAAAGTCTCTTCCAGGCTAATTCTGTGACTCAGAGATCCCACATACAGAATATTCCCATTGAAAGTGACCTGGACAATCAATTAGTTCAACCTCTTTCAGTTTTATATATGAGGAAACTGAGTCACAGAAAGAAAAGAAGTCACAATCAGACATCAAATAATAATTGACAGCCATATGGTCTGCAAACCATTCCACTGAGGCAATGACATTTGGAGCTCCTAACTTGCTGAAGTAAGCAATCTGCTTATTACCCCCATTTGACAGATGTGGAATCTGAGTCTCATGAAGCTAACTCGAACAAGATGAACAGCTTGTGATTGTCAGAGGTGAGATTTAAACTTAGATCTTCCTGATACCAAGTGACAACATCGTGCCCACTATCCCATGTTGCTTCCCCATTGGGCTAGTAGCAGAGTCAGAACAAGAACGCTGGGCTCTTCTCAATTCTGGGGCTCCTTTAAGTATCTCATCTTATTAGAGGATCCAAGGAAAAGATGGTCTGAATTCAGTGTTGCTCAGAGAAGAAATAAAGAGACTTTGCTCTCCAGCCCCAGGACACATTTCTAAAGCATGTTAAGGCTTACAAAACACCATCCCTCTAAGGCTACCACCTTGTGGTAGGTAGTGTAAATATTGCTATTCCTATTTAATAGATTAGAATAAAGACGCTGGTCATCATGGGAAAAGAGAACTTCTGATTTGAAGGGCATGTCACTGACCATCTAGTCTGACCCATTTGGGGACCCAATTCAATTCAGCAAACATTCAGTTCCGGCTCCTTTGTGCCAGGTACTGTCCGAGGTTCTGGGGATAGGAGCTAGACCTGGGATGTCATTGTTCTAGGGAATTCCTAGGGGAGGGAATTTCTTCTATTAGTACAGGTTGGGATCTTCTCTGTAACTTGTATTTTTGGAGTTGCCTAGAGCATGAAATGGTTTAGTGACTTAGCCAGAATCACACAGCCAATATGTTTTGGAGGCGAGGTTTGAACCCAAGTCCCCCTGGCTTGCAGACTGACTACCTACCATACCATCTCAATATGGAAGATAAAAAAGATAAAGCATAAAAAAGTGCCTTCCTTTAAAAAGCTTACATTCTAAAGGGAAGGGAAGAAGAGGAAGAGGACACAGAGAAACAAGAATATAAAAAACAGAGAAGATAAACACAGAGTAGGGGGTGGGAGGTATAAACAATTGGAAAAATAAGAAAGAACAAGGCCTTTAGACTGAAAGGATCAGCTTAAAGAGGGAGAGTATTCCGGGCACGGGACAGAGAAGGAATGACATGTTTGGGGTAGTAAAGAAGTAAATTTGATAAAAATGTAGAGAAGGCAAATGTACAAAGATAACTGGAGGCTTTACATGTTAGAAAGAGAAATTGCATCTTATAGTAGAAATAACTGAGAGCCACTGAGGCTTCTTGGAGAGACATGCTATGGCTGAATTTGTGCTTTAGGAATTTAATTTGTTCTATAAAATATCAAGTGGGCATCAAGCCTCTGTTTGAAGATCTCTAATGAGGGTCCATCTATGAGGAAGGACAAAAGAAGGAAACAAACACTTATTAAGTATCTACAATGTGCCAGACATGATGCTCTGCACATTGACAAATAATATTTCATTTGATATTTACAATAATCCTGGGAGGTAGGTATAATTTTGTCATCATTTTACAGTTGAAGAAACTGAGGCAGAAGAGGTAAAAAAGATTTGCTCAAGGTCATATGGCTAGAAATTATCTGAAGCTGGATTTGAACTTAGGTTTTCCTGACTACATCATCTCCCACCACAATCCTTTCTACCTTAGTATAACTTTAATTTTCCTGTACTTATATAATTAATAAGTGCTAAAGCCAGCTTTCAAACCCACGTCTTTTCTGACTCCAGACACATCCCTCTTTCCAGTGCATCACATTGTGTCTGCCCTGGATGAGCCTCCTCATCCCCAGGGTCACTCATCATTTCAATAGCATGCTGTCTCGATGCTAGAACATTGCCAAAGCTGTCAAGCTAATGAGCATTTATTAAACCATTGCAATATGCCCAGGATAGACATGCGAAAGCCTGGAAAAAAATTTTTTGGAAACTATCCACAGTATTTTCAGGACCATTTTTTCCTTCCCAAAATGGGGTTAAAAATTTTAGCATTTTGAAATGAATGAATTTTACAAAATTTGAATATCATGTAATATTTACAATAAAGAATATGTGTATCATGTTTCAGATGAGGTATTTTTGTTGTATGTATCACTGCTGGATGTTCACTCACTTCCAGATGATTTTTAATAACAACCATTATGCATGAGAAGAATTTTTGTAAAAATCATCCATGGGATCACGGAAATTTCTGTATGGGAAAAGAGAAAGTATAGGTGTCCAATTCAATAAGGCAAGAACATGGCTGCCATTTTTATAAAAAAAGGAAGAAGCTCTGTAGGAAAAGGGAAAGAGAAGTTGAGATGCTTAAAGTATCCAAAGTGAATCCTTGAGGATTTTGAAATTAATATTTTCAGCATTCAGGCCTCTGAATTCTTTCTCAGACGTTTCCTACCAATAATTCCATATAAAATCAACTGGTTCTGTGAATTCAGGTGTATTTCTGTTCTCAAATATAGAAGGAAGTTAAAAGAAATAAATTAAGAATTGTGTCCCTCTATTCACATTACTACTAATCTCTCCAATCAGAAGTGATTGAAGAGTGATAATCACTCCACCAGAAGTGATATTAAATTATTGTATTTGGTTGGGAGAAAAAGTAACAAACACAGGGATGGAGGAGTAGAGGCTGACGAGAAGCCTGATCTTTGAATTTGTTGTTGTTATTGTTTTTTTCTCTAAGATCACAAGAGTTTAGAGTTAGCAGGAAGCTCAGAACTCTGGACAGGGATCATCTCTTCCCCATCACTAATGCTAAGTAGCTACTCCCCCTTCATATGAAGAGTTCCAGTGATGGGGAAGTCATTATGGTTCCAGAAGCATCCAATTCCACTCAGGGAAAGTTCTAACAGTTAAGCTTTTTTCCTCTCTTACATTAAGGTGAAATCTATTCTCCTTGCCTTCTAAGGCAAAGCTTACATTCTAAAGGGAAGGGAAGAAGAGGAAGAGGACACAGAGAAACAAGAATATAAAAAACAGAGAAGATAAACACAGAGTAGGGGGTGGGGGGTATAAACAATTGGAAAAATAAGAAAGAACAAGGCCTTTAGACTGAGAGGATCAGCGTAAAGAGGGAGAGTATTCCGGGCATGGGACAGAGAAGGAATGACATGTTTGGGGTAGTAAAGAATTAAATTTGATAAAAATGTAGAGAAGGCAAATGCACAAAGATAACTGGAGGCTTTACATGTTAGAAAGAGAAATTGCATCTTATAGTAGAAGTAATTGAGAGCCACTGAGGCTTCTTGGGGAGAGCATGCTATGGCTGAATTTGTACTTTAGGAATTTAATTTGTTCTATAAAATATCAAGTGGGCATCAAGCCTCTGTTTGAAGATCTCTAAAGAGGGTCCATCTATGAGGAAGGACAAAAGAAGGAAACAAACACTTATTAAGTATCTCCAATGTGCCAGACATGATGCTCTGCACACTGACAAATAATATTTCATTTGATATTTACAATAATCCTGGGAGGTAGGCATAATTTTGTCATCATTTTACAGTTGAAGAAACTGAGGCAGAAGAGGTAAAAAAGATTTGCTCAAGGTCATATGGCTAGAAATTATCTGAAGCTGGATTTGAACTTAGGTTTTCCTGACTACATCATCTCCCACCACAATCCTTTCTACCTTAGTATAACTTTAATTTTCCTGTACTTATATAATTAATAAGTGCTAAAGCCAGCTTTCAAACCCACGTCTTTTCTGACTCCAGACACATCCCTCTTTCCAGTGCATCACATTGTGTCTGCCCTGGATGAGCCTCCTCATCCCCAGGGTCACTCATCATTTCAATAGCGTGCTGTCTCGATGCTAGAATATTGCCAAAGCTGTCAAGCTAATGAGCATTTATTAAACCATTGCAATATGCCCAGGATAGACATGCAAAAGCCTGGGAAAAAAAATTTTGGAAACTATCCACAGTATTTTCAGGACCATTTTTTCCTTCCCAAAATGGGGTTAAAAATTTTAGCATTTTGAAATGAATGAATTTTACAAAATTTGAATATCATGTAATATTTACAATAAAGAATATGTGTATCATGTTTCAGATGAGGTATTTTTGTTGTATGTATCACTGCTGGATGTTCACTCACTTCCAGATGATTTTTAATAACAACCATTATGCATGAGAAGAATTTTTGTAAAAATCATCCATGGGATCACGGAAATTTCTGTATGGGAAAGAGAAAGTATAGGTGTCCAATTCAATAAGGCAAGAACATGGCTGCCATTTTTATAAAAAAAGGAAGAAGCTCTGTAGGAAAAGGGGAAAGAGAAGTTGAGATGCTTAAAGTATCCAAAGTGAATCCTTGAGGATTTTGAAATTAATATTTTCAGCATTCAGGCCTCTGAATTCTTTCTCAGACGTTTCCTACCAATAATTCCATATAAAATCAACTGGTTCTGTGAATTCAGGTGTATTTCTGTTCTCAAATATAGAAGGAAGTTAAAAGAAATAAATTAAGAATTGTGTCCCTCTATTCACATTACTACTAATCTCTCCAATCAGAAGTGATTGAAGAGTGATAATCACTCCACCAGAAGTGATATTAAATTATTGTATTTGGTTGGGAGAAAAAGTAACAAACACAGGGATGGAGGAGTAGAGGCTGACGAGAAGCCTGATCTTTGAATTTGTTGTTGTTATTGTTTTTTTCTCTAAGATCACAAGAGTTTAGAGTTAGCAGGAAGCTCAGAACTCTGGACAGGGATCATCTCTTCCCCATCACTAATGCTAAGTAGCTACTCCCCCTTCATATGAAGAGTTCCAGTGATGGGGAAGTCATTATGGTTCCAGAAGCATCCAATTCCACTCAGGGAAAGTTCTAACAGTTAAGCTTTTTTCCTCTCTTACATTAAGGTGAAATCTATTTCTCCTTGCCTTCTAAGGCAAAGCAGATAAAAACACAGAGACTATGGGGAGATGACAAGGTGGTTAGCCTCTAGAGGGCCTGAGAATGGGGGGAAGCATGGCGGAAACTAGCCCAACTTGATAGTGTGGGCCTGGTGGAGTACTCAGCAATGAGGGCCTAGGGTCAATATTCCAGAGATGGAAGGGTCAAATCCTCTAAGACGGGGTCTTCAGGTATGGGAAGGAAAGGGGGTTGTTAAATAGATGACCTTGCCAGGGACTCTTTTGAATTTCAGATTTTTATCATGCAAACTTTATGTAGCTGTTTTCCTTGTCGTGTTCTCCGGGAGCAGATTTCTTGGGGGGCTTCTGGAGGCAGCCTTCCTTTCAGTTCTGAGCAATAATTACCTCAAGTGCAGCTAGGAGTTAAAATTCAAATCCTTTATTGTCTCCTTCAAAATACCCCGGTTAGTTTTCTTAGAGGCCTATCTCTCTCCTTGCTTCCAAGAGCTCCTGTTGCTAGCCCTTTAGCTCTTCCAGCTTCTGCCTCTAGTTCAACTCTGACTCCTGGCTCCTCAATCTCCCAAACTGACTCCTGGCTGAGGCTCCCAGTGGTCTTGTCCTTTTATATGCTCTTTTAGAGGTGTGAACTCAAAGACTGACTCCTCCTCCGAGAGTGGGATTGTGCGCTTCTGACTTGTGGATCTTCTCCACTCCTCTCTGACTTGTGAATCTCACACTGAATCCTGACTTGTGAATCTCCCAGAGTCCTATCAATTCCAGTGACTTAGCACCTTGTAAGAATCATAACATTTCCTCATCTCACATTCCTTACGTTGAGGGGTTTTAAATCTATTTAGAATTTTTCATTCACTCCATTTCAATTCATTCTCTTGGATCCTTTTGGATCTCCACTTTATCTTAACAATCTCTCTTAACTTTATGTCATTTGTCAGCTTGATAAACATACAAACTTATTGATAAAAATGCTAAACAGAGGTAGAGCTGAGCACAGATCCCTGAAGCACACCTTTAGAGACCTCTCTGCAGCTACTGATCCATCTCTACTCTCTTTGGGCAATCATTTATCTAGCTCACATCCCTCCAACATTTCCAATTCAATCACATGAGGAACTGCCAAATACTTGACTGAAATCCAAATACATATCAATTATTCTATCAGCCAACTTGAAAAAAAGTGTCACTTCAATGAAGTCTTTTGGCTTTTTGTAATCACTGCTTCTTTTTCTAAATGTCCTCACAGCATCCCTTCAATATTATGTTCTGGAACTTTGCCAGACTCATTATAGATTCCATCTTCTTCTTTTTCTTTCCTTCATAGTGAAGAAACTCTTTCTGTAAGCCACTTGATATTGGAAAGCATTACATTCAGAAAACATCATAATTTTGTTTCTTATAATATCACTATCTTTCATATTTTTTTATATTTCTCATGAACAGGAATGGATGAAAAGATAAATGGTTTTTAAAAATCTTGGAATAAAGAAAAACCTGTGTTCAAATTCTTCCTCCAAAACTTCCAAAGTCACAATACCATGGGCAACTTATCTTGCCTTTCTGTGATTTAGTTTCCTCATCAATAAAATGGGCTATAATAATATACATAATGTTTATCTTACAGGGTTGTGATGATGATTAAATGACATAAAGTATGCAAAGGACTGGGAGATAATTAAAAGTCTAGATGTCAATTAACTTCATCATCTTCATCCCTAAGGCTAAACTGTCTATAGCTTCATAGCTATATATGAGCTGAATCATAAGAAAGTTGTGAATGTGATTTGGAGGATTTGGGGATGGAGAAGAAGCCCCAAAGACTGTATTTGGGAGAACTTAAGGAAAAGGTGAAGGACAATGACCTAAGCTGAAGGAGAAGGGCTCAATCTAAAAGAGGACTTACAATAAAGGATAGAAAAGATTCAAGTGGTTGGCAAGGCAAAGAAAATAAGAAAAAAAATAGGCCAAATAAGAATAAAAAGGGAAAGCTGACAAATTGATAGAAGAGTATAAAGACATTATTTTATGGAACAGCTAAGTGATATAGTGAATAGAACCCCAGCCCTGGACTCAGGAGGCCCTGAGTTAAAATCCAGCCTGTCATACTTGACACTTACAGCAGTGTGACCCTGCACAAGTCACTTAACACTGATTGCCTCATCAAAAAATAGACATTATTTTGGTGCTAAAGAGATGAGTTGTAATCATTTGCAAGCGGTTTGAAAGACAAGGGCTGAGGATTTTATTACCAGTAAAAATGGAGACCAGAATTTATTTTGCAAAGAGTCACACAGAGTAATAATTGTATTTCTGCAATCATCATTTGTGATTAAAATGCTCCAGGTCTGTCTCCTGCTAAAAAAAAATGAAGTGGCTCTAGAAAAGTTTTCTATTTAATCTCACTTCTAAATTATTGGGGACAATGAAATGTTTGTTAAAAACAGTAACAATAAAAAAAAAACAAGAAAGTAAAAGAGGGCTTACCCCAAAACATGGAAAAAAAGATTTGAGAGGGCACAGGGGAAATCTGACTCTGGGAGGAAGAGGGAGCATGGAAGAATGCTGCACAAAGAAGGAACAGAAGAAGACAGAATATGAGAACAAAGCACTGACCTCTCAGAGTTGTGAGGATCAAGAGAGATAAGTTGTATAAAGCACATTGCAAATTGTAAAGGGCAATAGAAATGCTAGCTTCTTTTTGTTGTTCTTTCATGTAGAGCAAAGGAACAAATTTGAAAACCGCTGAGAAGGATCTACAGTTTGTTTTTCTTGATGGAAGATTCTTCTTTTATTAAGTTGATCCCCAGATACTGTCAAGTGACATTTCATAAGATCATTTATCTCTAATTGGCAAGGATTTCAGTTGCCATATGATCCAATCTTCTTATTTTTGAGAGCTTAAATGCTATTCCTGACTCATGGTGATTGGGAAGATCAAATAAGAAAATGTATTTTAGGTTCTTTACCGAAATTAAAGTGCCATGTAAATTCTAGCTCTTGTTATCACCACCACCACCAATTTCATCATATCTTTATCCCCACCACAACTATCCTCATCATTACCATCATCATCGTCAACTTCACCACCATCAACATCATTACTATTGGCAGCAGCGGCAGCAGCTTCATCACATCTTGATCACCATCATCACTATCAACATCAGATCAAAGACTTAACATTGAAAAGGATTTTAAATATTATCTAGTCCAATGGGCTCATTTTGCAAATTGGGAAATTGAAGCTAGACAGGTTAAATGACTTCAGAATCAAAGGGTGTAAACGCAGTTAGGTTTCCAACTTTGGTCATAAACTCATGGAATCATAAATTTAGAAATAGATAAGAGATCTCAGAGATCCTTTAATTCAATTCCTTCATTTTATAGATAAGGAAATGGAGGCTCAGGGAGGTTAATGGCTCCTCCAGGGAGGTAGCATCAGGAATAGGATTTTAACTCAGCTTCTTTGACTCCTGAAACCATACACTTTTCATTATGTTTCTCTGTCCATCCCTCCCTCCCTCCTTCCTTCCCTCCTTTTCTCTCTCTCTCTCTCTCTCTCTCTCTCTCTCTCTCTCTCTCTCTCTCTCTCTCTTTCTCTCTCTCTCTCTCATACATATACACACAGAGAGAGTTAGAGCAAGTAGAAGAAAAGTGGTGGCAATTGGTGACTCCCTGCTGAAGGACCCTGAGGTAGTGATTGACCTGATAACAAAAGCACAGACATCTGCTCTCTTCCTAGGCCCAGTATGTAAGACATAATATAGAACCTCTCAAAATTGATACTGATTGTGCCTTTCTGGTGGTTCACACAAGCACAAATGATACTGCCGGAAGGAAATTAAAAAACGTTGCCTTGACTTTAGAGCATCATGGACAAGAAACTGAAGACTCTATATAATCACCAGTGGTGTTTTGAGTCACTGCTTCCCTATCTCCAGTGTCAAAATTCAGCTTTCTTGTCTCTACCCCACACTGGTTCTCAGACTTGAAGCCATCAGCAGATTGAATGAGCCTCTTCTCCATTCCATCATCTGAGTCAGCAGGTAAACCATTAGCCACTCTTGTTCTCAGATCAGCCTTCCTAGGCTCCATTTGATATGATCCCTGAGGCTGACATTGATCCATTGACAATTACTCTTTAAATCCAGGCTCCTCATCATTTATACACCAAACTAATATGGTGGGGTCTTGAGGGCATTTTCTGAATTTCTGGATGGCATTGTCATATGGTACAAAATTAAAAGGAACCTTGCTAAGTCAAGATTTATACAACCTTGGCTTCTTCCAATATCTGAGGTTTCTCCCTGCCATAGAAAGAGATTGGATTGATCTGAAATGGAGTTTCTTCAAGCCACAGGGCCCATGATAATCTAGAATTAATACATAACTTGTGATCATTCTTTAATAGCATTTTGTAGAATTCCAGAGTAAAAATGGAACAAAGCAGCCAGTTGGACCAAGAATCCTCTTTCTCGTCCAACAAAGAAATGGTTATTCACTAGCTTGAAGGCCTTCAGTGAAGTGGAAACTGTTACCTTCCATCAAAGCCCATTCTCTTTGGGGTTGCTCTCATTGTTAGAAATGTTTTTTTTTTTCCAATATTAACACTAAACTTTTTTCTTTACAAGGTTCATATATCACTGATAATTCCACTTCTGGAGTTGAATAGGACGTGTCAGGTTTTTCCTCACAAATTAACCCTTCAGATACTTGAAAACATCCATCATATTTTCTCTGAGTTTGCTATTCTCCATGCTAATCACTGCTATTTCCCTCACTCAATCCTCATATAACAAAAACTTAAGAAATTTCATCAGCCCAGTCATCCACTTCTGAATGTACCCCTGTTATCAGTTTTATTCTTAAAATGTGACACTTCAAACTGAACACAATATTGTAGATTTGATCCAAAGAAGGCAGAATATAGCAAGACAAGTGCCATATTTAAAGATACTATGCCTACTCTTATGCAGTGCAAAGTTCTAATAATATTTTGGTGGGGGAGCCTAGGGCTGTCATAACACTGTTGATTTATTGATTTTATAGTCCACTAGGACCTTCAGATATTTTTAAAAGACAAACTGCTGTCTACTTATACTTTCTTCATTTTGTATTTGCAAATATGGTTTTCTGAGCCCAAGGTCAGGCTTTACATTTATCCTCAATGAATTTGTCCCGATGGTCTAACTCACCAAGACCATTTTGGTTCCTGTCTCTTCCATTCAGTGTGTTAGCATCCATTCACTTTATGCCATCTGCAAATCTGAAATGAATGTCATTCATGATTTTATTGAAATCATTGATAAAAATAGTAAGAACACAGATCCTTGGGGCACTCCACTAGAGACCTGCCAAAATGAACTAACCTAACACTATTAATGGCTACTCTTCAAGCCTTTAGAGCAGTCATGAATATTAAATCCAATTAAATATCTAATATTGAAAGATTCACTTAGTTCACATCTCTCCATCATTTTCATGGAATTAGCATCAAATAGCTCTTTTTGGGGGAGGGAGTAAAGACCAGAAGTAGAACAATCAGAGGCAGCCAGGTGGCACAGCGTCTGGAGTGCTGCGTCTGAGAGACGTAACTTAAAAGTAATAGTGAATAACTTTGAAAGCTATTAGAATTCCAGTCATTGAAATAATCAATGAACTTCAGCATTTTAACAATGAAGAATGGCTTCTATCAGCAGAGAGGAAGGGAATATATGAGTTATTATTGGGATCAAACACGAATATTTGTAAAGTGTTTAGCATAGCACCTGGACACTTATTCCCTTCCTCTTTCTCCTGTCTTCAAGGAGTTTATGTTCTCATGAAAGAAGACTAAGACTAGAAAGAAAAGAAATGGGAATGTTCATCTTGAGGAGAGAAGATGGGGTCCTTGAGAGAGCTGGCTTTGCTGTCATGTGGAAGAAGGACTGCTCTGGGCACATCACACCAAGTGTATTATGTTCTGTTTAGGGAAGACATTGGACTACAAAATCAGTGAGTCAACAGTGTTATGACAGCCCTACCCCCCCCCCCACTCAAATAGTCCTGGAACCTTAGACTGTATAAGAGTAGACATAATATCTAGAAATATGGCACTAGTCTGACTATATTCTGCCTTCATTGGATCAAATCTACAATATTGTGTTCAGTTGGAAGTGTCACATTTTAAGAATAAATTACAGAACGTGACGTTGGAGGGGATCCAGGATGTCAGGAGCTTCATATTCCACATGAAGGTCAGTTGAAGGAACTTGGAATATTTAGCCTGAAGAAGAGAAGGGGAACATGTCTTCCCCATTAGACAGAGAAGGAGCTTTCTTTTACCTCAAACTTTTCATAATGCCTGAAACATAGTGCTTTAAATAGTGTCTAGGACACAGTAGGTACTTAATAAATGATAACTAATCGATTGAGTAATGTAATAGTTGTATTCAAGGCGTGGCATATGGAAGATAAATTTGGACTTCTTGACCTCAGAGGGCAGAACAAAGGGCAATGAAGGCAAATTATATAGAGACAGATTTGGTTAGTTTGTGGAAAAACTGCCTAAGAATTGGAGCTAGCTCAAAAGTGGAATGGGAGGAGGTTGTCCAAAATGTAGGTCTTGGACACATGGCCACTTGTAAGGAGATTTCTCCTTGGTGAACTCAATGCCCTCCGAGGACCTCTCCAACTTTGAGATTCTATTCTTATTCTTTCAATCCTTTGGGGAGAAGCATGGGGAGGAAAAAATTGGCAGCTAGGGACGAGGAGCTCTTCTGAGCCTCCTCCCATCCCAATCCAATCCCACAAGCATCCCTGATTTCTTGCTTTGCCTTGTCCTGAGCTTCTGCATCAAAGAAGAAAACCATTCCTGCCCATTTCAGAGCCTATGTGTTAGGGATTGGCAGGATTTGCTCTGGGGGAAAAGTCTCATGCAAATGAGTTGCCCATCTTCCACACTTTGCTACTCCTAATTACTCATCTGTCAGTCTCCTCCCACTAGCACACACCACGATGATTTCCAATTCATTGGGATTGGCTCCAGCTATAAGATTTGAGTGAATTCTTTGCTAGTCTTGGGAGCCAGTAGCTTTAACCCTTTCAGAAATCCAGGCACCTAACAATTGTCCATCTGTTTGGGGGAGGAGGGGTTCTTGCTGAGTTGTGGCTTCTAACCCAGATCAAAAAGCTTTGGGAATACATCCTACCATATCAAGCCCAGTGGAGCTTTTTCATCATTGTTAAAGTCTGAAAGTCAATTCACGGACTGGAGTGATTAAATTCACATAGATTCTCCTTTTTGAGAGTAGAGACGATTTTGTTGTTGACTTTGTATCCCCACCTGCAAGCACGATTCTCGACACATAGTAAAAGCTTAGCAATTGCTTGTTGGTTGATTTATTGGCCTTTCTGTATTGGGGTTAAACTTAAAATCATTGAAATAGAGTTGGAAGGGACCCTAGAGATGATCCAGTCCAGCCCCCTCATTTTATGGATGTGGAAACTAAAGCCCGGAGAGACTTGCCCATGATTACAAAGATGGTAAGTAGCAAAGCCAAGATTCACACTCTCAGATTCGCCTTCTCATTCCAGATTCAGAGCTCTTTTCTCTCAGTGTACCATCCTCATTTGTGAGTTTTTAAATGGAAAGAGGGAAAAGAGCATCCTCAAAAAGGTAAGCATGAATTTAAATAAGAAGTATCCACACACTTCAGTGTGACCTGTGACCCACAGACCCCTGACTTCCTCCATAAAGACTCTCCTTCCACAGGGGCAGATGGTAACCTAGCCCTGTCTGCTCTTCCTCTGCAGTTCTTGTTCTTGTTCTTCCATAAATCTGCCACAATGTGATACACCCTATAAGGTCAGTGCCCATCTGTTATCTCTTATAGTCAATACATGACCACCTCCTTCTCATCTTTAACAGCATCATTTAAAGTCTTCTTTGTATATAGTTTATTGTGAGCCATGTGCTAGAGTCTATTACACCCCTTATGTACCTCTCCATTGTTTTTTGAGTGCCCCATCATTTTGATTCACAGGATCCGATGTAATATTCCACATTAAAATTAATTCAATTATTAGAAACTATAGGATATTACTAAGAAAATATTAGTGTTAGAAAAATTGGGTTTTGTTTTCAAGGAAATGTTAGGGACCATTGAAATCATTGCAGTTTTCCAAATAGAATACAGCTTACTTTTTTCTTTCTAACTAATTTTGGGCCTGTAATATCATCTACAAAGTTTGTCCAAGATATGTTCCAAAGAGATATTGATCTCTTTAATTAAATAGGTATAGACATTCATTCTTCATTTCTCACCACTCCATGTGTGTGTGTGTGTGTGTGTGTGTGTGTGTGTACACAGGCACACACACATCATGCCACATATATACATATGTGTATCTATGTGTAGATATGTATTACACACAACATACTACATATATCATATATGTCTCTGTGTGTATGTATGTATATATGCACACAGCACACATAGAGCATATACTATATATACACATATGTCTGTAGATGTGTATATATGAATGTATAAGTATGTATATACATACTCTGTAAGTATATATATATATATATGTATATATATGTGTATGTATATGCATATTATACTATTGCTTCTGATAAAAAAGAATTCTCTGCCCTCAACGAACTTTTATTCCAGCTTGGAATTTAAAAATAAAGCAGAACTGAGATCAGCATATTAATTTCTAGTGATTAAAATCCTTTAGGGAAGCAAGAGTTAAATGACTTGTTCCAGGGACACAGTCAGAATGTTTCAGAGGCAGTACTTCCTGCCTATGGGATCAACTCTCTAGCTATTATACTCTACTCCCTCTCTCTAATTGGAGATAATTCATAGAAACCCACACTCAAACATATAGGAGAGGAAAGGATCCTAACTGGGAGAATCAAAAAAAAAAAAAGCTTCATAAAGGAAGTGGCCCTTAATTAAGTCTGAGCAGAGGTGAGAAAGGACATGGAATGAAAGACAGCAATGTAGGCAGGATGTGAAGCACCATGTGTAGGTGACTGTATATAGGGCAGTTTGTCTGGAACATACTGTGAAGGAAAGAAATGCCTAAAAAGCCCATCAAGGAAAGGAGTTAATAAATGTCTACTCTATATGCCAGGTACTGTGAATACAAAGAAAGTTAAAAAAATAGTTCCTGCCTTCAAGGAGCTAATAATCTAATGGGTTAATGTAAGGTGGAGCCAGATTATGAAGGACATTTTTACTCTCTACCCTTTCAAAGTCCAAAGCACTCATCATTATGTATTGGAAATCTCTGAAGCTTAGTCGAATGACTCGGAGAGCTGTCCACCACTCTGCCTCCATCCTGTTGTTAAGGTTGTAAGGAGTTAACTAGCCTTGGCCTTGAACAAACAAGTCTTTTAAGGCTTTGGATATATTGTAATAGCTCTTGAGAACTCTATAATAGAACTTGGGGTGAAGAGTACAGACTTAAACCTGAGCAAGTCAACCCCAATGCCATAAAATATCCATTATGATAAAAATTAGATAATGACTTTCCCTTTTTTGCCCTAAGATGATTCTAAAGAACCTGTAGAAAAGTACATGCTATAAGTCTATGACCTCACAACCTCAGTATCTCTTACTCTTAGCATTGTTCTATAAGAATCACACTTTAATCAAGAATGCTATTATTGGGATTACTACAAAACTCCCTAGTGGGATCATGGGATCACAAATTTAAAGTTGAAAAGGGATCTTAGAGCACTTCTAGTACATATTTCATTTGAGAGATGAGGAAATTAAGGCCCATAGAGGAAAAAATAGGAAACTCAAGATGTGATTCCAAATCTTCTCAGTAAAAGTCCAACAATTATTTATGCAATTGATGTCGGGTCCACCATGTTTCCAGGTATACCATTCTCTGCCAAAGTCATCTTGAGATGAAGCTGTCAGTCATTCATTCACCGATCTAATATTTTTTGCTCTGATTGTCTAATATTCATTTTTCAAAACAAGCAAACTGTCCCCCATGCCTAGAATGCTCTTGCTCCACATCCCTGACTTTTGGATTTTCCATCTTCAAGGCTCAGCTCAAATATCCTCAACAAGAAGACTTCCCCAATTTTCCAACTTGGTAATTCCACAGAAATTATTTTGCATTTTAAAATATATGTTGTATTTATTTATCTATATTCCCCCCCAAAAAATCATACACTTGAGGAGAAAGGCTGCTTCATTTGTATTTCTGGTCTTTAATAAGTGCTTGTTGACCACATTTGCTAATGTGTGCCTTTCTTGTCCCCTTTCTTCCTCTAGTAGACTAAAAGTTCCTTGAGGGCAAAGACTATTTTTTATTGTGGTCTTTATCTCCTTGGTACTGGAGCATAGAGCACATTTTGAAAATCTTAATTCAACTAAATTTTGTTGGTAAAAATAAATTGAGTCTATAGGAGACTTTGTCTATACCTGTCCCTTTGATAGGAAAACAAGGAACTTAAATTCACACAAACTTGAAAATCATTCAAATTAGAAAACATAAAGACTTCATAAAACCAGACCAGAGTCTTCCCTACCATCTTGTTTTTGGAGGGAGAAAAGAATCCCAAATGTGATTTCCCATGTTCTAAATCCCAGGTCTCTTTTTCAACATCTCATTGGCATGCAACTTAAAAACACATTTCCATTTTGCATAATGAATTAATCACCTCACAGATTTTTCTCAATTATTTCTTCAGATTTATGGAATCTCTGTGCTCCAAGAAAATGTTGATTTGCTTTATGCAGTGGCTCAACAGGCCAGTTCAGCACCGGTCTCTGTTCTCTTCAGAGCAATTGGATCCCCTTCTATTAAAGCCAGGGCTTTCCCTGCAACCTAAAACGACTGTGTTTCCTGAAGGACACCTGTATCCAGGTTCCTAGCAGAGAAACAAGGACTCGGCAGTCCTCCAGAGAGGTTGCTGTCCTTGGGACCCGGTCAATCGGAGGGTGGCTGAGATGGAAGGAGCCGTCCCCTAACAGTGCCGGCGGATATGAAAATTACACGACTCTTCCTAACAAGCTTCCGAAGGGACTATTTAGAGGCATTAGAGATCTCTGAGCAGATGCTGCTAAACATAAAAGACACTTAATTCCAGAGGATTGTCTGGTAATTAATGTACCCAGGATAGACCCTTCGAAGAGAATTCTGGGCTTGGCCTGGTCTGACATGGCTTGGCTAGGCAATTTGCAGATTTCTAAAAACACAAAGACATGTAACTTGATTTGTCAGACCATCCCAAATCATTTCCTTTCCTCCCATTTAATATTTAATCTCCTGTAGAGAGAAAAAGAAATCTATTATTATAAGAAGGAGGGAGCAGAGGCTATATCAGAAGAATAACCACTATCTTTTAGTTTTAGGCTTTATTTAGCCTTTGGATCTGAATGCCAATCTTTTAAAATATATATAGCTATAATAATAATAATAACTATTATTATTATTAGATTAGATAAATTATTGGACTTTGGATCTGATTGCCAATCTTTTAAAATATATATTATTAGGTTAGGTAGATAGATGATAGATTATTGGACTTTGGAAATGATTGTCAATCCTTTGTGTGTGTGTGTGTGTGTGTGTGTGTGTGTGTGTGTGTGTGTATTATTAGATTAGATAGAAAGATTATTGGACTTTGGATCTAATTGCCAATCTTTTAAAATATATATATAGTTATTAGATTAGATAGATTATTGGACTTTGGGTCTGATTGTCAATCTATTAAAAATATATGTATTTATTTATTTTGTTACATATTTCCCAATTACATGTAAAAATAACAACAATCATTTTTAAATTTTTAAAAATTCTCTCTTCCTCCTACCCTTCTTCCTTTCTTGAGACAATAAGCACTTTGATTTTGATCATACATGTGAAGTCATGCAAAATACATTTCCTTATTAGTCAAGTTGTCCAAAAAATGCAACCAAATAAGGAAAGTAAAAAAAGTACATTTTAATTTAACCTCAAAGTTCATCAGTTCTCTCTGTAGAGATGGATGGCATTTTTCATCATGAGTTCTTAACTTGGATCATTGCCTTGATGAAAGTAGCTAAGCCTTTCACAGCTGATCATCTTCACTTACACAAGTGCAGCTTTACTGATACATCCTTGAACATCCTTACTGTGTATGATGTTCTCCTGGTTCTTACTTCACTTTGCATCAGTTCATGTTAAGTCTACCTAGGTATTTCTGAAGCTATCCTGCTCAACATTTCTTATAGAGCAATAGAATTCCATCACAATCATATACCATAATTTGTGCATCGCTTCCCCAATTAATAAGTTCTCCTTTGACTTATAACTCTTTGTGCCTGCCAAAAAAGAATGCACAAATAAGTCCTTTCTTCCCTTTTTTATATCTTTGGAATACAGACCTAGTAGTGATATTACTGAATCAAAGGCACAACTTTACAGGCCTTTGAGCAAGTCCAAATTGCTTTTCGGAATGATCAGACTAGTTTATAACTTCACCAACAGTGCATTAGAGTCCCTATTTTCCTACATTCCTTCCAACACTTGTCATTTTCCTTTTCTGTCATAAAAGCCAATCTAATCGGTGTGAGGTGGTATTTCAGAATTGCTTTAATTTTGATTCCTCTAATCAGTAGTGATTTAGGGCATTTTTTCATGTAACTATTGATAACTTTGACTTCTTCTTTTGTCATATCCTTTGATCATTTGTCCACTGGGAAATGACATTTTTTTTAATGAATTCGATGCATTTCCCTATATATTCATGAAAAGAGCTATCTGCCAATCTTCAGGCATCCTGGTGAACAGGGAAGAGTTTGTTCCTGACTATGTGAGGCCCTTGACTTATTGGTGTCCTAAGCTGCTAGCATACTCCCTTCCAAAACTATACTGAATTTATTTTATATTTATTTTGACATGTGTGTAAAAACTTCTTCCTCAATTAGAACGTAAGCTCCCTCAGATCAGGGACTACTCTCGCTTTTTTTTTACTTTCCAGTATGTAGTATAGTTCCTGGTCTGCCTGGGAACCCACAATTCCAAAATACCTCCTCTAAGAGCAATCAAATGATCTTTGACAGCTGTGCTATTCAAGTCTTAAAGAATGTGATGTGTGCAAAAATGTTCATGGCAGCCCTTTTTGTAGTGGCAAGAAACCAGATGCTGAGTGGATCCCATCAGCTGGTGAATGGCTGAATAAGTTTTGGTATATGAAAGGAATGGAATATTATTGTTCTATAAGAAATGATCAGGAGGATGATTTGAGAAAAGCCTGCAGAGACTTACATGAACTGATACTAAGTGAAATGAGCAGAACCAGATCATTGTACATGGCAACAATAACATTATACAATGACCAATTCTGATGGGCTGACTCTTTTCAACAATGAGATGATTCAGTTCCAATGGTCTTGTGATGAAGAGAGCCATCCGCACCCAGAGAGGACAGTGGGAACCTGTCTGGATCACAACATAGCATTCTCTCTCTTTTTGTTATTGTTTGCTTGCATTTTGTTTTCTTTCTCATTTTTTAAATTGTATTTTTCTGGTGCAGCAAGATAATTGTATAAATATATGTGCATATATTGGATTTAACATATATATTTTACCATATTTAACATATATTGGATTACTTGCTATCTAGGAGAGGGAGTGGGAAGAAGGGGGAGGAAAATTGGAACACAAGGTTTTGCAAGGTTAATGTTGAAAAATTATCCATGCATTTGTTTTGAAAATTAAAAAGCTTTAACAAAAATTATATATATATATATGTGTGTGTGTGTGTGTGTGTGTGTGTGTGTATATATATACACACACACATATATGAGTTATATATATATATATATATATATAATATATATATATATATATATATATATATAATGAATGAGATAGAGAAAAAGAAAGAAGTCATTCTCTGTAATGGGAGAGAAGTGCAGTCCATCTGCTCAATCAAGATAAGACCACAACAATAAAAAACTCAACAAGCATTTATAGGGCTCCTACTGCATTCTAGGTACTCTGGTAGGAGGGCACTGGGGACACAAAGACCGCAGTGGAATAGTGCATTCTGTCAAGGACCTTACATTTGACATAAAAATTAAAAGCATGTCCAATAGTTAGGCAGCTGGTGGAGGTATGAACAACCCTACATATACATTATTTCCCTCAAGCTCATGATGGTTCTGAGAGGTGAGTTTAAAATGGTGAGCTTCTCAGGTCAGAGTTGAATCTAACCTTTCCTCACTTTAGGATTCCATCTATATACTTCTTCCTTAGAAATATAGGTGGCATTGTATATAGAGCACTGGACTTCAAATCAGCAAGATCTAAGTTCAAATCCAGCCTCAGATACTTCTTAGATGCATAACCTTGGACAGTTCACTTAATTCTGTTAGCCTCCCTATAAAATGGGGATAATAATAGCACCTCCTTCCTGGGGTGGTTGTGAAGAGCTGATGAGGTGATATTGCTGAAGCACTTAGTGGATGCCTGGTATACTCTAGATTGCTTGGGTCCTTATTTCAATTCTGGCACAGTGCTGAAAGCCCATGCAATCTCTTTCTGAGTCTGAATTTGGAATCCTTATACATTTGTCTTCCTTATTTTTTTATTTGATATATTTAAAAGGCCTCCTAGAAATGAGAACAGATTTACATCATAGATTTCCCCCTCACTATTCATTCATTCATTAAGCATTTGTTATTAATACTCATTTGCCTAATTAAAACAACTCTGAGGTAGCACCTCACACCTATGAGATTGCCTCATATGACAAAAATAGGAAAATAATAAATGCTGGAGGGGACGTGGGGAAAGTGAGATACTAATGCAGTTGGATGAGTTATAAACCAGTTGTGAACTGATCCAACTATTTAGAGAGCAATTTAGACCCATGCCCAAAGGCTATTAAACTGTGAATACTCTCTGATCCAGCAATACCAGAAATAGGTCTATAGCCTAAAGAGGTTTTATTTAAAAGGGAAAAGGACCTACTTGTACAAAAATATTTATAGTAGCTCTTTTGTGATGGAGGAACTGCTCATCAGTTGGGAAATGGCTGAATAAGTTATGGTAGGTGAATGTGATTGGAATATTATTGTGCTCTAAGAAATGACAAGCAAAATGATTTCAAAAAACCTAGAAAGACTTACATGAACAGATGCGAAGTGAAGTGAACAGAACCAGGAGAACATTGTAAGCAAGATTATTCGATGAAGAACTGTGAATGACTTAGCTATTCTCAGCAAAATAGTGATCCAACACAATCTCAAAGAACTCATGACAAAGCACGCTATCTACCTCCAGAAAAAGAACTGATATTGCCTGAGTGCAAACCGAACCATACTATTTTTCACTTTCTTTGCCTCATTAATTAGTTTCTTGTACAAAATGACTAACATAGAAATGTTTTACATCACATAAACCTAAATCAGATTGCTTACCATCCCAAGTAGTGGGAAGAAGGTAGAAATAGAATTTGGAACTCAAAATTTTTTGAAAATGTTAAAATTGTTTTAGCATATAATTGGGGGATAATGTTATTTAGAAATATCTATTGTATCTATATCATTATTAACATATTATTATTAACATTGCAGCAGCAACTAAGTTTCTGAGGCCAAATTATATAAATGTTAGCTGTTGTTGTTGTCATAAGAGATGGTACCTGAGCAGAACAGTTTAGATTTTTACTCCTATATTTTCAAGAGAAAGTTCCTTGGAAACCATGGCACTTTCCAAGGTAATTTGAAGAATACTTTAATATAACAGGAAGAAAGATGCAACTTGTTGTGACTCAATTTTCTCATTTGTAAAATGAAGGGGTCATGCTATTTTGAGGAATCTGAGGAGGATTTTGCTATTTGGAGTTTTATGTCATAGCACTCAAATGGAATTATAAATATTGGAATAACTGAAGCAATTCTTATTTGATGTTCCTTGAATAAAATTCTATATTACTCTATTTGGCAGAATTCTAGTCTGCCCTTATAAGTGAGACTAACTCACTTAGGAAAAACTCATTTCACCTGTTTACAATTTAGTTTATGTGTTGCTTTCCCCCTTTCATCATGAAGTTATCCTTAATTTTTTTGAAATGTATTGTGAAGAAATAGAAATTGTTATGATTAGAGACCTCATAAGTCACATGGCATGTTTTGCGATAGATAAATCCACCAAATGAAAAAAAATCTTTCCCCTGATCATTTGCTTTCAGAATTCATTTGCTATCAAACCCCAAATATGCCTTCTTCCACAGGTACCAGAATATTTAGAACAGCACTTTTTGGGGTAGCAAAAATATGGAAACCAAGTGGTTGCTGATTGATTAAAGGATGGGTAAAAAATGATGGTGTATAAATGAATGGATTATTGTCAT
The DNA here is from genome assembly GCF_016432865.1 of Antechinus flavipes. Classification (NCBI taxonomy): domain Eukaryota; kingdom Metazoa; phylum Chordata; class Mammalia; order Dasyuromorphia; family Dasyuridae; genus Antechinus; species Antechinus flavipes. The sequence continues at coordinate 463,668,589 of NC_067401.1, forward strand.
TTTATAAGAAACAAAACACAAAGAATTATAAAAGATCTGAAAAGATCCTTGTGCTCGGTTGGTTGTTGACCATCATGTTCTAAGAAGACCAAAAATACATCACTATATCAGGGTCATATAAACTGGTGAGAGAGAAGCAGAGATCTTCCTTGAATGCCCCAAGTTTTAATTAACACCTTTCCACTCAATGACTATGGGTTCTTCATTATATATTTTATATTCATGAACACTGATTGTAAGATCACAGGTCTAGAGCTGGACTAGAACAGAGGCCAGCTAGGTTAATCCCATTGCTTACAGAATTGGAGCCCAGGGAGGTTAGAACTTGCCATGAAATCACAAAGGGAATTACTGGTAAAGGTGAGATTTGATGGTTACACTTTTCCCCCTAGCATAAAGTAAGATTTTGGAGAATAAGGGCTCTTATCATTTTTGAATCTGTATTTCTTATGCCTAGCTCAATACTTGATGCATCAAAGACACTTAATAAAATGCTTATTGATTAACTGATTGATTGAATGAACCAAACAATATCCCTAAAGGCTACAATAATTAAATGAAGTTAATACTAAAATACAGGTGAATTAAAAGGGAGTGACCAGTATTAATGCTATAGGAAAGAGCCATAAATTCTTCCCTTGCCTGTATTTCCCTTGTCTTGGTCAAAAAGTGGAATGGTGGGTATAGAGCATTGTGTACAGTATCAGAGATGGTCACCGTGTTGGTTTTGCTTAACTATTTTTTCTTTGTTAAAGGCAGGGTTGAGGGTGAGCCTTTTGGGGGAAATTGCTATAAAATAGATGGTATCAATAAAAATTTTTAAATGATGCCTTCAAAACATAAAATTTATAATTTTGGCTTTTATTTTCTTTTTCTACTCTTGAATTTATAATGTCTCAGGTGTGTTGGAATTATTTGAAAGTCTAAGGACATCCAAGATGAGCAATCTATCTTTCCAGATAATGTCCAATTTGGGGTATTTTGCATTGCTGGCTCTAAGAGATAAGTGATTAATGAACTTAGCAGGTTGTAGCTTACATATTAATGCTTCTAATTTCATGTTCTCCTAGACAGCTGCTGCAAATGCTGTTTATTGAAAGAAATCTTTTCAGTTACCTTTTGCAAATTTCAAGGTATCTTTTTTCTAAATAGCTTCATATTTTTATTTGATTAAACAAAATATAAGAAACAGAAATTACGGAATTGCAGAATGTCAGAACTGGAAGAGACCTTGTTCAAGGTCCATTTCTTTGTCTACCTGAATAGAATCTTCACTACAATACAATACGTCCAATTTCTGTTTGAATCAGTTTTAAATCAGTGAGGGGATACTCACTATCTGTCAAAGCAGCACCTTGGACAGTTCTCAGTGAGTTCCCCCATCCCAACTCTGAGAAGCAGATGCTCATCACCCATTTAACAGAAAAGTAAGTTTAGGCCCAAGGAAGTAAAGTGGAATATTGACAGTCTCACAGGAGACTGAAACTACTCTTCCTGACTCCAAGCCTAGCTCTCTACTCTCTGTCATACTGCTGCATGGTGGAATAGTGATAGAAGCTTTTATAAATTACTAACATTGATTTTCAGAGTAAGAAACTGAGTCTCAGAGAATGAAAATAACTTGACTATTATCCCAGATTGTCTGAGTGATAGTCATGACTCAAACCTGAAACTTCTGAAAGCTTTAGCACTTTTTCCTCTACCTAGCCCCTCCTCACAAATGAGCTATCTTGTTTAAAATGAAAAAAGCAGATTATTCCGAGAAAACCTTAAAAGGAACCTGAATTCTTTTTATAGTATATTTTTTCCAAATACATATAAAGACAGTTTCCAACATTTATTTTTGTAGATCTTTGTGTTATAAATTTTTCTCCCTCCCTTATTTCCTCTCTTCCTTTTCTGGTCCCAAGACAGCAAACAATGCAATACAGGTTTAATATACGCAATTCTTTTTAACGTATTTCCATATTTGTCATGTTGTGCAAGAAAAATCAGATCAAAAGGGAAAAAACATGAAAAAGAAAACAAAGCAAGCAAACAAACAACAACATAAAAATATGAAAATACTAAGCTTCTATCCACATTCAGTCTCCCTACTTCTCTTCCTGGATGCAGATAAAATTTTCCATCCCACATCTATTAAAATTGCCTTGAATCATCTCATTGTTGAAAAGAACCAAATCCAAAAAGGCTGATCATCACATCTTTTTGTTGTTAATGTGTACCATGTTCTCTTGGTTCTTCTCATTTCACTCAGCATCAGTTCATGTAAGTTTTTCCAGGCTTTTCTGAAATCAGTTTGCTCATCAAATTTTAATAGAACAATTACATTCCATTATGTTCATATATCATCACTTCTTCATTAGCCATTCTCCAAATGATGGGCACCCTCTCAATAGGAATCGGATTTCAAAGACAATATTTTCTTTTTTGTTTTGTTTTTAATATATTTTATTCCCCAATTATTTGTTAAAACATTTTAAGAATTTTAATGACTACTAAATTATGTCTCACTTCAACCCTCCCCTCCCCACTCTCTCATGTGATGAGCAGATATAAGTTTTACATGTGCAATTATGTAAAATATTTCCATATTGGTCCTTTTGTACAAGAAGATTCATATAAAAAAGAAAGAAAGTGAAAAATAGCATGCTTCAGTCTGTATTCAAACTATCAGTTTTCTCTCTGGAGACAATATTCTTCATCATTAGTTCTCTGAGATTTTCTTGGATCATTGTACTGATGTGAATAACTAAGTCATCCACAGTTCTTCACTGAAAAATATTGCGGTTACTATGTATAGCTTTCTCCTGATTCTGTTCACTTCACTTTGCATCAGTTTAATTAAGTCTTTCTGGGTTTTTCTGAAATCATCCTGCTTGTCATTTCTTATACCATAATGATATTTCATTACAATCATATATCATAACTTGTTCAACAATTCTCCAATTGATGGGCATCCCTTTGATTTCCAATTCTGAATCAAAACAAAAAGAGCTGCTATAAATATTTTTGTACATATAGGTGTTTCTCTCCCCTCCCCCTACTTTTTTATGTTTTTGGGATGTAGACCTAACAGAACTATTGCTGGATTAGAAAGAACAGCTTAATAACCTTTGGGGTATAGTTCCAAATTGCCCTCCAGAATGATTGGATCAGTTTACAATTCCACCAATGGTGCATTAGTGTCCCAATTTTCCCACAACTCCTGCCACATCCATCATTTTCCTTTTTTGTCATATTAGCCAATCTCATAAGCATGAGGTGGAACCTCAGAGTTGTTTTAATATGCATTTCTCTAATCAATAGTGATTTAGAGCATTTTTCTATGACTATAGATAGCTTTAGTTTCTTTGCCTGAAAATTTTCTGTTCATATTCAAAGACACTATTTTTGAGGAATTCTGCTTTTTACCCTGATGAGATATATTCATTGTATTCTGGTGTATGTGAAGGTGTGTTTCTATATGCATATATATGTGTGTGTGTGCATATTCCTTGCGCCCTTGTGTAGAGGTGGATGCATGTGTACATACACAATATGGTATATATGGATGAACCTACATGTATGTATAACAAATAGAAGCACATAGATATTTTGTGTGTTGTGGTATATATGTGGTGTGTATAGATTAATTGTATTCTGGCACATGTATACACATATGCATATATGTACATACACACATGGATACATAGTTGTATTGTGTTCTCATGTGAATATATACACATATGGTATATGTATACATGTATACGTATCCTTGTGTTCTCATGTATATAATATATGATGTCTATATATCCTATGTTCTTATGTGTGTATATATTCTTTGTATTCTCATGTATGTGTGTATAAAAATATAAACATACATGGTATATATTTTCCTCATGTTTTTGTATGTATATATATAGTGTTTATATAAATTTTATATATATATATACATATATGTATGTATATATGTGTATGTGTATACTTTATGTTCTGATGTGTGTGTGCCAGAACCCAAGGAATTCTGGGTAGTCTGCCACACTATATATCAACATATATTAAAAACATACCTAAGAAATATGAGGCTTTTATGGCGGGGCAGCATAGGTAACAGCAAAGCCTTCATGAAGGCATCTCTGACCCAGACTCTGGGTCCTCTGGGTCCTAAGCTATTCTGTAATGCACACTTGGAATTATGGGTATACACAGGCATGGAAAGCTTTCTCTATGGAGAAAATCTCAATGTCTGGAAGCTTCCCCATTGAAAAACTAAAAGTAAGAACACTGAGATGGCCTTTGAGCCAATACTCCACAGAATGTAGACCAAGCTCTTTGTCTCTTTTGGCTCCACACATGAGCCGCTCCTCTCATCACTGTTACTCTGACCCTTGGGCTTATCTTGGATGTCACTTTCACAAAAATGGCTGCCAGGATACTTGAGTATTTGTGCCTGCTCAGCTCTACCTCGGCTTCCCCAGAACTCTCTCCTTCAGGTGAAAAAAAATGCCCACTGAGATGAGAGCAGCACTTTTCCCTCTTCTCAGGACTACTACAATCAATCATCCCACTCTGTTGCCCTCTTCAAATTAGCAAATGAAATTGCCATCTCCCACGTAAAGGAGCAATATTTATAAATTAAATTGATCGATGCACATGGCCTTGGTTATTATTTTTATTCTTCCTCTCTGGGTATTTTGTAAGAAAATATAAGTCTTGTGTTTACTCCCGTTTGTTAATGCTTTGATAAATCAGACATTTTTAGTATTCTATCAATGGCAAAAAAAAGTCTAATTGCTGTATGCATTCTGATTTATTTCCTCTCTCACTTTCTTTGCATCTGCAGTTCAACAAATGAGTCTCCAAAGAGATATATGTTATGATACAGTGTCACTGAAATTAATCCTGATCAATTCCAAAGTTCACGTTTTTATTTGATGACTTTCAAGGGAATCACTAAAGCAGAGATTGACTTGGTCTCTTCTTGTGTTGGGGAAACACTGTTGTTGCAAAATGGGGGCAACGGAGGGAAGGAAGGCAGCTCAGCCTTGGGGGGTCTCGATTCTGGGCTATTTATGAAGACAGTCCAAAGGGATTTCAGTGGTCTAGAGCAATCTGCTAGCAGGCAAGAAGACTTCAAGGCAATGGAAAGAATGATGATTCTGCTTTCAAATCCCATTTAAAATGCTCAGCTTCTGCCTGGCCTTCAGTCAATCACTTCACATCCCTGTGACTCAGTTTCTTCATTTTTTTAAATGAAGAGATTGTCCTAAATGACGTCTGAAATTCTTTCCAATTTTTTCTTCCTCTATTTTTTAACCTAGGATTAAAATGAGTCCAGAAGTAGGATGTGGTCACCGTAAAGATAGTAATTGTGGATTAAAAAATCTCACCATGGTAATTCCAGTTTCCATGAATATTTTTAACAGACATAGGTATAGGAAAAGACTTGAGGATGTCTAGTGTTAATGAGAAAAATTATTTATGAACTGGCCTCCAAATTTCCTGCATGTTCCCCCCAAATATCGCATCTATTCTGAGTCTTTCTTGTTTTGGTGTTTCCCTTGATAGAACATAAGCTCCTTGAAGGTAGAAATCATTAATTTTTCACTTTGTATATCTATAGCAAGCACAGTTCTGGAATACAGTAGATATTTAATAAACTCTTGCTGACTAAAAAGAACTCGTGGGGGCTAATTATAGTTTGTTTTCTAAAAGTGCAGAGGGATATAAAAATGATCACTTTGTGCATAAATGTAGATTTCAACGAGAAAGAGCATGACATTGTTTTGTTCATTTGCTTGATCAAGTCTTGTGACATCACTGGTGTGAGGGATTTCTGGTGTGGAAACTTCTTTCACATAGGCAGATAGATCCCTTGTCTATAATTCTTGATTTTAGAAAGTTGCCTAGAACATACAGAGATTAAATGACTTACCTAAGATCACACTAGAAATAGGCTTCTTATGTCATGCATACATTTGGAAGGCTGGTGAAAACTATGGACCCATTCTCAGAATAATTTTTTAAAATTCATAACTGAAGGAAATGCCAGATTCCTATGGAATTTGAAAAAAATGAAAGTGTATTTTTTTTTCCTTTTCAGACTCACAGACTCTGTAAAATCTTGAGTGATTGGTTAAGAACTCTAGCATTAGAGATGACATGGGCTGGAGGTGGGACTCAAACTCAATCTTCTTGATGCCAGAGCCCTACCTTGATGGACCCCTACCTCTCTTAGCCTTAGAAGCCAAAAGTCCTATATAAATGTAGACTATTAATAGATATTTGTTATATATGTGTGTATATACACATATACATGTACATAAAGATTTAGAGAAATATGTATGTGTATTTGTGTATTCTTGTAGTTGTAGGGAGGTAGTAGCACATAGTTGGCCAGTCAAAGGATCTGGATTCAAATCCACCCCATTACCCTTCTTATGTGCATGAACCTGAGCAAGTCCCCTCCCTGGCATCAATCTCCACCTCTGTACAATGGAAAGGGCAGACTTGGTAGCCCATGAAATGCCTTCAAACTCAACAATCTAGTCTTTTCTGAACTTGGTTTGTGATAGATAGAGGCTTTCACGACTACTTTTACAATTACTATAATTAATAATCAATAACTTACATGAATATAATAATAGTAATAGCTGGGATTTATGTTGTATTTTATGGCTTCCAAAGTACTTTAAATGTGTTAACTCAATTGATCTTTACAGCAACCCTATGAAGGTAAATTCTGATATTATCCACATTTTACAGATGAGGAAACTGAGACAAACTGACTTAGCCTGAATCACATAGTGGATAAATGTCTAAGTCATGAACTCAAGTCTTCTTGTTCTGAGTTTATATGGTACTACAAGATTTGATAAGTATTTTATATTATATTTGATCTTTATCTTTATATTATACTTTATTTCATCTGGTCTTCATCATAGTTCTATGAGATAGTTCCTGTAGATATTTTCATCCTGGTTTATTTACAGGTCAGGAAACAGAGACACAAAGATAGTAAACAACTGCCCAAGGTCATACCAGGAATATGTAGGGATGGGGATGGGGATGAGGGGTGAGAACTGAAAGTTGGATCTTCCTCGCTCCCATTCCAGCACTGGCTCCATGATGCCATGCAGCAACTCGACCCCTCCAGTAGGAATTTTGCCATCGCCAATACTTATATGATCATGATTTTCTCCTATTTCATTAAGGCTGCTTCATTTGGGCTTAAATTCCCAGCTCCTTGTTTATCTGACCTATTTCCTTCGCTCTGTGCTCTAAGCCCTTCAAATTACTTCTGAAATTTGCATTGGGACTGAAAATAAAGACCAGTCAGCATTATGTAGCTGTATCCAGAAAAAATAGAGCCGAGATCTGGAAGATTAACACAGGCAAAGAGACATGGATATAGGGGCAAAAGCAGATGCCGAAGCAGCTGATGATCTTGAACTTGGAGGATAGTGAAATGCAGAATGGAAGAATATGCAAAAAATACATCGGGGGCATATTGGAAAAATTCTTTGCTTGCATTTATTTTAATGTTTCCTATTGCTAAACCTAAAAGCGGGGAGATAATAGGCTCATCCACCTCAAGGAGTCTTTACTTTGTGTGTCATGAATCCCTTGGGAAGTCTGCCGAAGCCTGTAGACCCCCCGCTCAGAATAATGGTTTTAAACATATGAAATAAAATACACATGCTCACAAAGGAAACAAATTATATTGAAATGCGGTTATCAAAATCTATTTTTAAGATGTTTACATACCCCAGGTTAAAAAATCCCTGATTTAAGTGACCAAAAATTGGATTGATATATTTTCAAAAAAAAAATCCTTGCAGGGGCTTCAAAGAAGCTATAAAAATGATGATGCGACGAATCCAGAGAGAGCTAAAAACCTTTTCTTTATTTCTGAGCCCTCAAATCAAAGGAGGTGGGCAATCACCCCATTTTAATCATCCTCACTGGAGAGAAGAAATAATACGGGGAGATCCGGCGGCCACTTTGGCTAACTTCAAATAGAGTGGCCCCATTGTTCTGGGCCGAACAAGATTTTATTTTTTCCATCTTTTTTTTATTGTTAATGTCAAGCAAACATTTATTTCAGGTGCAGAGCCTCGGGGTATGGGAGCGAAAACAGTGGCAGTGCTGTTGTGGACCTGGCTGCCCACTAAGTGGGTGGGAAAAGGGTGTTGTGACCCTCTTAGCCTTCCCACCAGTCTCCCTAACAGCTTTGGCCTTGAGGTCAGCTCAATTTCCCCTCCACTGAGTGGCCATTACAGGCCTGCTCTATGATAAATGCTTTCCAAGGAGGCTGCATTGCCGGCAGCCAGCGCTAGGGAAGGCAGCCACCCTGGACCAGCCCCACACGCTGAGCTCCCGTTGCCTAGCAACATGCGGGCAGCCCGCAAAATGAATAGACCCACCAACCAAAATGAAAAGGAGATAAACACAAGACCTGGGGAGGGATGGAGGTGGGGGTGGTGAAGAGCATGGAGGTTAATATTCCCGCTTCCAATGGCTGCGTGGGGGAGAATTGAATTTTGACCTCTTAGATCGAGCTGACAAGAAACCTTTCTGGGGGATGAAATGGGGGCTCGTGGATACTTAAGATGGGAGTGGAGAGAATAGAGGTGGAATTTGCTTTTTAACAAATTTGACACACTGATGTTAAGTGCCTGTCATGTACACAGTCCTCCATGGCTCCCCCCCTCCAATTTCTTAATACTCTCCCAGTAGAAATGAGAGCAGGTTGGAAAGGATGAAGTGTTAGTTTTTGTTTTTGTTGTTGTTGTTGTTGTTGTTGTCGGTTTGACACCTGGGCCTTCTTTGTAACTTTAGAAAAAAGAATTAATCTCTCTGGGTCTCAATTTCGCTAATGTTAAGATAATAATAACAATTGTTAGTATTATTATTATTAGTGTGTGTGGATAAGACCAGCCCATTATAATCAATTTGCTTCACCAATGTGGTTTAACACTTAGGGTCAGTGGCTAGGCTCATGGAGACCAACCAAAGCCCAAGAGAGTTCAGTGACTTGCCTAAAGTCACACAGGTAGTGAGGAGCAAAAATAAGATTCTCATTTAGCAGGTAATATTTCCCTGAATTTGAAAGAAGCCAGAAGCGGAGATTGAAGGGACTGTGTGATTGGAGAGATCAGGATTCATCTAAAAGATGTCATCAAGATAGAACTGATACAACATGGCAAGAGTTTAGAGATGTGGTTTGTGTGTGAGTATGCAGTCATGGATGAGGATGAGCTGTTGACCTTGATGGAGTCCTCAGCAGTAATAGAAGAGCACTTAAGAGGGGAGGGTTTGGAGGAAAAATAATAAGTTCTGTTTGGCACAAACAAAATCTGCAGATCACAATATTCAATAGACAGGAGTCTATCTAGGAGTCATCTAGATGATCATTGAACTCTGAGTCCTTATGATCACCAAGGAAGAGCAGAAGAAGACAAGGATGAAAGACTGGGACAACCACAGTTAGGAAATATGCCAAAGATGAAGCTCTATCAAAGGAGAAGGAGAAAGAGTGGTCAGAGAGGACAATCACCAAGAAAGAAAGGAGTGTCACGAACACCCAGAGAGGAGAGGGTTGGCAGGAGGAGGTGATCGGCAGTGTCAAATGCTGCAGAGAAGAAGGATGAGAATTGAGAAAAGGCCATTAGATGCGGCAGTTAAGAGATCACCGGTAACTTTGGCAAGAGCAATTTTCGTTGAGCGATGACTTTGGAAACCTGATTGCATAGGGTTTAGGAGTGAAAAGTGAGAAAGTGGACGGGCTGAGTAGAGATGACTTTTTCAAGGAGTCTAGCAGAAAGGGGAAAGGGAAAGTTTGATGACTAATGGGGATGGATGGATCAAGTGAGGGGACAATCTGTTAGAGAAGCTGAGAAAGGGATGGAATGCAACGGGCAGATAGAGGAGTTTGCCTGGGTCCTGAAAAGGGTCACCCCTTCAACTGGAACTTCCCAGGCTAGAATAATAGGACAAGGATGATGTCAGAGTAAAGTGAGATGATGAGAACTGGAGAAGATGAAGGTTACAGCAAATGACCTCAACTTTTTCTTGAAGTTTGAGTTGAGAGGATGGGAGCCTGTGTGTGGGGGAAGTATGAGAAGAGATGAGGTTTGGAATATCTGCTGAAGTAAATGGGACAGAGAATCAATGAGAAAGCAGGATTTTTTGCTATGTGAGGGACCAAGTGAGATGATAATTGGCTATGGATTCAATCTTGATTTCCTCCACCTTAGTTCAGCAGTATATGAGTAGGACTGACTGATAGAAGTAATGTAGGGTTGGTCAAGGTGTGTGTGAACACTGATGGGACAAGGTGGACAAGAGATTCAAGAATAGAGGTTAATGGAGAGTTAAATTGATTCATTGAGAGATTACAATAAATAAGGGAGGAAGCTATAGCCAGGGTATGGATTATGACTAGAAAAAGTACTAAGACATGGAGGGATCAGATTGGAGAAAAAGAGCAGTGTTAGGATTCAAAAAAAGACATAGGGAAAGATGGAGTAACTCAAGATTATCATCAGATGGGAAAAATATGGAAGGTAAATAAACACTGGTGGGTGAAGGCAAAATATGATCCTACTTCTATTCATTGTGAAGTAGAATGAAGGAGACACTCATGGGAAATGGGTAAGTTGAGGAATTGAGAGTTAGAGAATTTGAGGGAACATTAATATGTATGTTTTAAAGTCTTGTAGTATTAGGCCAGGAGCTGGAGTGGGAGGGAAAGGCAGTAAGCTAGTCACTGAATTCATTGAGGAATGTAGAATCCATCAAAGATGGTGGTGATGGCCATCGGAGGGGGCGTGGTTAATTTCAGAGGGGGACACCTGAAGATAGATGTAGAAAGCCAGTCAGCCACAGTAGTAGCTTTATTGAATGTGATCCTTAAAGAGAAGAGATCTGGCTTTGGACTCTAGGAAAATATTAAAACTCAGACTCAGAACTTATCAGGAAGCTACATGGAAGAGAAACATTAGGAGAATTCCATGAAGAAAATACGGGACATCTCAGGCCAGGGAAAGGGAGACAATCGTGTATTCTACACATGTGCCTCAATACCTTTATTCATTAAGTTTGAGCCAACTTTCCCTAAGGATCTAGTGCACAAAGGGACAATATTTGGTAACTATTGTTCTTGTTATACTTTCTTTGGGCAGGTCAGTTAACATCTATTTGCCTTAGCTTACCAAACTGTATAATGAGGATAATAATAGTACCTCCCTCGTAGAGGGAATTGAGGGGAATGATAGTCAGCCATTCTCTGGGGACTCAATCTATCAGTAAAAGTCAAAGTTGGAAAGTAACCCTGGGTAAGATGAGGGAGGAATGGTGCCCAAACTGGAGAACAACAATTGAGAGGGAGTACTTGGAGGTGGCAATGAGGAATAAGGATTATTCTGACTCCATGACCACACAAAGTGAATTGTGGAAGTGGGAGAGAAACTGTGGCCAGTGTTGAAAAAAGTTGTCATCAGGAGGGCATCAGGTCTTGGAGAGTGCCAAAATATGGAAGAAGTGAAATGAAAAGAGGCCGAAGACGAAGGGCAGTCTGTTAATAATGGAACAGGCATATTCTCCAATTGATAAATGGTCAAAGGATATGAACAGACAATTTTCAGATGAAGAAACTAAAACTATTTCTAATCATATGAAAAAATTCTCTAAATCACTATTGGTCAGAGAAATGCAAATTAAGACAATTCAGATGCCACAACACATCTCTCAGATTAGCTAAGATGACAGGAAAAGATAATAACAAATCTTAGAGGGGATATGGACACTAATACATTGTTGGTGGAGTTGTGAAATGATCCAATCATTCTGGAGAGCAATGTAGAACTATACCCAAAGGGCTATCAACGTCTCTACTGGGCTTTTATCCAAAAGAAATCATAAAAAAGGGAAAAGGACCCACATGTGCAAAACATGTTTGTAGCAGCCATTTTTGTAATGTCAAAAATTGGGAACATATATTCGATTACTTGCTGTCTAGGGGAGAGAGTGGGGAAAAGGGAGGGAGAAAAAATTTGAAACACATGGTTTTGCAGAAGTGAATGTTGAAAATTATATATGCATTTTTGTTTTTCTTCCCAGGTTATTTTTACCCCTGCATCCAATTCTCCCTATGCAACAAGAGAACTGTTCGGTTCTGCACACATATATTGTGTCTAGGATATACTGTGACATATTTAACATGTATAAGACTGCTTGCCATCTAGAGGAGGAGGTGGAGGGAGGGAGGGAAAAAGTCAGAACAGAAGTGAGAGCAAGGGACAATGTTGCAAAAAATTACCCAGGCATATGGTCTGTCAATAAAAAGTTATATAAAAAAAGAAAATTATATATGCATGTATTTTAAAAATAAAAAGCTTTAAAAAAATAATGGGACAGGCATCTTAGGTTACTCAATGTGAGAGGGAGAGAGTTTCAGAGTTAAATGTTGGAGTAACAGGATTGTGGTGAGTGAGTCAAAGGACTGAGAGATTGGGAAAGGCATTTGTTGAACAACCAGGGGGTATCACTTGGATAGGAAGAATAACAAGCCATAGGAGTATGTGATTATTGAGGAAAGATGGATTTTAAGAGTTTTGAGAGGCAATGGGACCGATTGGCTTGACTTCTGAACTTGGAACCAGGAAGACTTGAATTCTTAAATTAAGAACTTACTGTATAATATGGGTAAGTCACTTGACCTCGCCAAGCCTCAGTTGCCTTTCCTGTAAAATGAGGTGGTTGGACTTGATGACATCTTGATGTCACTTCCAGCTCTAAAAGTATGATGATAAAGTTTACAAAGTTCTTTCCTTAAGATAAATCTGGGAAGGAGATAGTGCCTATTTTAAATATAAGGAAACTGAATCTCAGAGAACATGAACTGACCAAAGTCACACAGTCAGTCTGTGTCAGAACGGGAGCATGAACTTAGACTCTGTCATTTTGTGAAATAAATGAGCTGACTTGGAGACAGTCTGATGGAGAGTGGATGGTCATCTGCCAAGGATATTTCCCAAAGAGATTGGGTGAGGAGAGAATTGGCACCTACTGTATGCCAGGTGCTGGGCTAGGTACCTGATAAATATCATACTTGATTCTCACAATAACTCTAGGAAGGTAGCTGCTGCGATTTTCTCCATTTTGTAGCTGAGGAAACTCAGGCAAATGGAGGTTAAGTGGCTTTCCCAGGATTACCCAACTAGTATAATTCTGAGGCTGGATTTGAACTAGAGGCCCACTGCTCTATGCACTATGGAACCACCTAAATATTTCAGGTGGTAGATTAGCATAGTAATATATATGCTGCAGGCAGGATTTGAATTTAGCTCTTCCTCATACTGCTTCTCAATTACATAGAACCATACATTCTGGGTTGAAACAAACCCAAGAGATTACCTGGTCCAACTCCCTCATTTTCCAGCTGATAAAACAGACCCAGAAGCTGGACACAATACCTGGCAGGTAGTAGACATTAAGAGATGTTTCCTGAATTGAAATTAAGTAACCTGCCCAAGGCCACACAGGTAGAAAATGTCCTGTGACACCGGCCTGCTTACCATTATCGTGTCTCCCATGCCCGGCATCCTCTGCCTCCTAATGCCTTCCCTCTGGCAGTTATCTCCACAGTAGCCTTTATTTTGTTTTTATAGACCTGTTTGATTACTATCTCTTTGATTCAACTATGAGCTACTTTAAAGCAGGGTTATTTTTTGCCTTTTTTTCTACCTCCAGGATTTAACACAATGTCCAGCACATAGTAGGTACTCAATAAATGCCAATTGGCTGATTGTGTTTGGGATTTGAATCCAGTTCCTCTGGTTCCAGACCTAACATTCATGGAATATAATTCTGCTTTTTTCATTAGAGACGAAGAGAGAAAAGAATGGGCTTCGGAGGGAGAAACTAATAAGTTGTTATGAGCACATTAAAGAGAGAAATTAATTTTTAAATGTATGTTTGGGAACATATGTTTAATGGATTTTGTAGTAGTTTAAAATTAAATGTATAATCAATTATATTTTCCAAAGAATATTAACTATACTACTTTATGGAAAAGCACTTGGCACGGTAAAGAACAGGCTTTAAAGTAAGAACAACCTAGGTTCAAGAAAGCTCTCTGGATGACTCTGGACAAGCGCTCTCATCTTTCAGTGGCCAATAGCTAAGCTGTCTAAGACCAGAAATTGCAAACTCATCAAGAAATAGTCATTTATTAAGTACCGGTTGTATATTATATTTTGTCCTAAGCACAAAGAGATTGAAAGAGAACTGAAAAAGTCCTATCCTCAAGGAACTTACACTCTAAATGGGGGACATCACATACATATGTAACTCTCTATAAAACAGATACAAGGTGATTTGGGATTAGGGAGGTGGGGAAGGCTAGGATATGGGTCTCATCTTAAAGGTTGCTCTTGAATCGAATCTTTAAAAAAATCAACGTTCTGAAAAGTGGAGGTGAGGAGAGGATGTATTTAAGACATTGGGGACAGCCCGTGCAAATGACTGCAACAGACACGTGGACCACAAACAAAGATCTGGGGTCATCAGCATCAGGTTTAGAATTACGCCCTTGGGACTGGATCACTGACTATCGGATGTCCATCTGCATTGGTGAATGAATTTTGCACACTAAAAGTTCCTTATCTAGAAGCAATCAGAGATCTAGATTCTCCTCCTTACAGCCTCCCCCAAAATCACCAAAAGTAATGACATTATTCTGATCTTAACCTTTCTGCTCCCAATGCTCGCCTGCCCAATAACAAATGAGAGGGCTTTCTATGGTTTTGATCTGTAATCTAAAAGCCATCTGCCTCATGGATTGGTGAGTACTGTTTAACCAGGCTGAACTTCCTTTGGAGAGGTGAGAATGATAGATAATCCCGCCTATACAAACTGGACATCATTTAAATAGTCGTCTGTCCATAGAGTTCAATAGCAATGGGACAAAGTATGAAGAACACTTCAGTCCTCAAAAGATTATAAATAGGGCAGCTATTTTCGACCCAAAGGGATTTTAGAGAGACTTAGTCCAATCTCTCACGTTATAGATGAGGAAACCAAGTTCCAGAAAGAGGATAAGATTTGTCTAACATCAAAGAGATCCTATGCATTTGAGCAAGAATCTACCTCCTGTAATTCAGGCCAGTTCCAATGATCTTGTGATGGAGAGAGCCATCTGCACCCAGAGAGAGGACTGTGGGGACTGACTGGATCGCAACATAGTATTTTCATTTTAGTGGTTATTTGCTTGCTTTTTGTTTTCTTTCTCGCTTTTTTTCCTTTTTGATCTGATTTTTCTTGTGCAGCATAATAATTGTGGGAAAATATATAGCAGAAATGCACATGCTTAATTTGCTGTCTGGGGGAGAAGGGGGAAAGGAAGGGGAAAATTTGGAATGCAAGGTTTTGCAAAGGTGAATGTTGAGAATTATCTATGCATATGTTTTGAAAATAAAAAAGCTTTAACTAAAAAAAGAAATACAGGAAACAAAAACTGCAATTTTATTAAAACTTGAAAATAATTATTTATATAAAAAAAAATCTACCTCCTCCCTCTAGGAGCTTAGCAGTCCTCAGGAAGTTGCTCATTCCTGGATAGCAGTAGAACTAAACTATCTTCTTGTCAATGGGAAGAAATGAAAGAAACTTAGATGAAAACTCATATTTCAAGTTTAAGAGTCCTTCCTCCTGCTCTGGTTCAAAGACCAACCCATCCAGAGCTGTAGTTACTGACCCCCACACAGGGGTGCTATTTCTGTCATTTGCCCTGAATCCCTCCATTCCCATGGCCCTGGTTTCATTATATGGTACTGGACCCTTCCCTGTGTGACTACAAACCAGTCAAAATAAGGGATTTTGGTCCTCCACATAATTGGACTATCTGAACTTCTTGAAACACATGTCAGTCCTAATTTCCATTAAGAACTAAGAGAGGAGCTATCTTATATCCTCACCTATATTCTAACTACAGTAATTATACATTTGGGGCCTGAATCTGTAACTTACTCAGTACAAGGAGCTTCAAGTGAAGAAATTTTCTCTACTAATGCAGATAGCAACTATTCTAAATTTCTAATTCTAAAAATTATTATCTTCGGGCCACTGAGAAATTAAATGATTTACCCAGGTAAGCCAGAGAGACTGGCTGGCTCTCCCCTATTCCAGAGAGGCCTATGACATATAACAGAATATGTGGAAATACAAAATATCATACAAGAATCCAAGGATTCAAGCTCATCAATCAAACTATATATATACACACACATATATACGCATGCACACACATATATATACAAAACATCCATTATGTGCCAGCATCTGTACCCAACGTACAGAGAAAGCAACTACAGAGAAAGAAACAATCTTTACTCTCGAGGAGATTACATTCTAATGGGGGGAGAAGCAACTGAAGATCATAGCATCATCAATTTAGACCAAGGAGGGACCTCCGCTGTTAACTCTCAATAATTACAGGATTTGAGGCTCATTTTTCTCTCTCTCCAAGCCATAAAACCCCCTGAAATGTAAATTTTGCTAATATTCTGATTTGTAGATTAGGAAATTGAGCTATATAAAAGTTAAATAATAATAATAGTTCACATTGATGGAAAGTGCTGACATTTGTAAATAGCTTGCATTTAGTGTCTTATTTGATTCTTTGCAGTAGGTGTTATAATTACTCATTCTACAGATGAAGAAACAGATTGTCAGAGATGATGATGATGATGATGATGATGATTAACAACAGTAGTAGCTAGCATTAATAGTGCTTTAAGGTTTGTAAACTGTTTTGCAAAAGTTGCATTTTATTCTCATAATATTTCTAGAAGGCAGGCACTATTATTAGCCCCATTTTACCAAGGAAATTGAAGCAGATAGAACTTGATTGATTCGTCTAAGATCATATAGCTAGTAAATGTTTAAGACTGAATTTGAACTCAGGTCTTCTTAATTTCAGGGTTACTACCCTATCCATTATACTACTGATCAAGAGACTTAATTTTTGCTAATCAGATGAGACAATATGTTAATCACTTTACAAACTTTAAAGAGACATTTGAATGCTAGTTGTTATACTTGTTATTGTTACTATTATTATTTTTATCTAAAGTCACATAGATCATGAGATAAAGATAAGAATTAGTCCTAATCTTTCCACTGTACCATGAAGCTTCATACACATATACAATTATATGCAAAATAAATCTATAAATACAAGACAATTTGGGAGGTGAAAAGCACCAGACTGGAGTGTCAAGAAAGGCCTCCACTCCTTTTTTAGTGTTTCCAGCTTACCATTCACATTGCTTTTTGGGAAGCAGTAAAACTTAGCTTCAAATCCTGTGTCCCAAATTGAATAGCAGTAATCCCCTGAGAGGAGCCAAGTGCTCACCAGAGGCTGAGATCATGGAAATACCCATCCTGTGGAGTGAGCCTAGGGTCATGGAGGTGAAGAGACCATTTTTCTTATTACCCACTCTCTCTTTTCAAAGCCAATCTTCTCACCAACTCTTTTTAAAGCTGTCTCTCATCCAAATATCCTTTCCTCCAGTTTCTCCTCCTCCTGGAAGCTCTCATAAACTCTCTTTTTATGACATCAGCCTCACTTCCACACTTGAATTCCTCAGTTGCCAGGAAAACCCCTGTAAAGTGACTGCTATTTTTGTTTCATTGCTGGTAGATTTAGCATCACTATGGCTTGCCCGTAAACTTTACTAGGGTTCAATCTTTAAACCATCACACTGTGAATAGAACAAGACCATATCCTAGTTTTCTCCTGAATTACATGGCATGGAAGCAATTCATAAGTTGGGTGTGTTATCGTAAGTGTATTATTGTTGGATGTATTATAGTAGGGTTTCTTTTCACGTATGAATTTGGCAAGATGGCCACTGAGCTCCCCTCCAACTACCAACTTTCTATAATTCTAGGATTTGGGGCTCATTTTTCTCTAAGATAGAAAGCCACCCGGAGTGTCCAAAGCAAAAATAGTTAAACCTAAAACTCAATCCTACAGCATTTGAAGTTTTACCAAGCATTCTCTTCATGGCAACAAGGTCAAATAAGGAAACCGAAGTATGATCTTCCCAGTTTTCAGGATGGAAACCACAATCACAGTGCTAAGAGGGGAAGAGATAAAGGTCACACGGCTCCTAATGGAACAGGTCAAATTTTAAAGCAGATCCTCCCAAATCCCAATCCAGCACTGGCTCTATAGCACTCTGCTGATATATGTATATCTGTGACGTAGCCACTGAGCAAAATCCATTGGGTTATAGGAGCAAAGTTCATCTCAGAATCAAAGAATTTCAGAGTTTAGGATTTCTTAGAAGCCAAACAGGATGATCCTGACATGATGAAGGATTCTTTCTATAACACTTCTGATGATCATTTAGTCTCTGCTTGAAGATCTCCAATGATAGCAGAACCCATTGCACCTGGGGCCGCCCATTTCACTTTTGGACAGCTCTGACTGTTAGGAAGTTTCTCCTGACATCAAGCTTAAATTGCCCTCCTTACAGCTTCTGCCTATTGTTCCTCATTCTGTCCTCCAGGCCGAGTAGAACAAATCTAATCTCTCTTCTATGTTTCAATCCTTTAAATCCTTGAAGAGAGGTTTGGCAAATAATAAATCTGAAATGAGACAGAATGAAATGGGTCCCAAAATATTGTCGCCGTGCATGTCCGACATACGTTGCTAAAAAAGACAATGTGTGGCCATCTTGTTAACATTTTCACCAATGACTTAGAAAAAGGCAAAGATGCCATATTTGTCACATTTGTGGATGGAATTATGTTGGGAGAATTTACAATTGGATGACAGAGCAGGAGCCAAAAAGGTTTTGTCAGACTAAGCTATTGGAACCAAATCTAATAAGAGGAAATTTAATGGAAGCCAATCTAAGTTCTTACTTGGATTTCAGAAATCAACTTCTCAAGTGTATTACAGGGTAAATAAGTTTTCACAGCTCCTGTGGAAAAAAAAGAGCTATGGCCATTAGTGGACTAAAGATCTATATGAGTTAGTACCAAAATATGGCAATTAACAAAGCTTTTTAGTCAAGAGAATCAAGAGAGTTTGAGTGTCCAGGGATAGAAAGTTGAAAGTTTTGTCTTCTGCCCTAGTCAATCAATCTATCGAGGCACATTTATTAAGCATCTGCTGTGTGCAAGTACTATGCTAAACACTGGGGATATTGAGAAGCAAAAGGCATACATATCAATGGAGGAGACAAGTTTTAAATGGCCAGGTATGTACAGAATATACACAGCGTAATAATGTAAGCTAACTTTCCACGGAGGGAAAGGTACATCAGGTAATTTCTGGACTTCAGGGTTCCGTGTTGAGTGCCTTATCTAAGGAAGGGCATTGATGAACTGAAAATATTAAGAGGACAATGGGAATATTGAGAATATGCCATGTGGGAATCAGTTAAACAAATGAGGGATAATGGGCCTTGAAGAAAAAGAAACAGGTCCTCAGATCCTTCCTGTAAAATAGCTGCTATTAACATCTCTACTTTATAAATGACAAATTATGACTGGGACAAGTCAAGTACCTGACCACACTTATCTGAGGCAGGATTTGAATCTAAGTTCAAGGCTCTAACTACAACACTAAGTTGCCTCCTAGCTCTTTCTTTGCTTCTTTCCCATTGACTTAAAGTGTACTCATGTGCATGATCATTCTCTGTACTAGAGTTTTATCCTCTTTGTAGACTGGAGGCTTTTTTGAGAGATGACATGATATCCTAGCTAGCCTTTATATGTATCTAAACCCAGAATAGAGAACATTTTTTCTGTATACAGATGGCACTTAATACAGAAATTCATCAAATTTGATTTCTTTCTTTAATAACCACATTTCACTGATGACTCACATTTAGTTTTGCTCCTGCCAAAGTGATTATCATTAAGCAGAGATCTGACAATGTGACTCTTTTACCCCCTAAACTGCAGTGGCTCCATAGAGTCCTTCAGAAATTGGCCCCAACCAATCTTGTTGTTGTTCAATCATTCTACTGTGTCCAACTCTTCACGATTCCATGGACCACAGCACACAAGGCCTTTCTTTCCTCCACTCTTTCTCAAAGGATGTCCAAACTCATGTCCATTGTTTCCATGATACTATTTCTCCAGCTCTTCCTTCACCATCCCTTTCTTCTTTGTCCTTCAATCTTTCTCAATATCAGGATCTTTTCCAACAAGTTCCATCTTCTCTTTATGTGGCCAAAGTGTTTAAGCTTCAAGCTCCAGTATTGACCTTCCAAGGAAGAGTTTGAATTGTTCAAGCATTGATTGATTTCATTTCCCTGCTGTCCATGGAATTCTCAAAAGTCTTTCCAGAATGTGTGGATCACAAACACATCTAGCAAATCCTCAAAAGACGGGAGGACCAGATGACTTTATTTGTCCCCTGAGGAACCTGTATGCAAGCCCAAAACTAACAGAACTGAATATGAAACAATTGATTGGTTTAAGATTGAAAAAGGGCTAAGTATACTGTCATCGTGTGTGGTTAATATCTATTAATATTTACCATAGAAATATTGTATTTTGTATTATTGCATCTTTGTATTATATATAAGTAGTTTTGATCTTGTGAACACCCTGAAAGGGTCTTTGGGGCCCCCAGGAGTCTAGGGATTGCATTTTGAGAACCTCTCGAATAATTTCTTTTTCTTCTGGCAAGGAAAGTGGGTTTAAGTGACTTGCCCAGAGTAACACAGCTAGGAAATATCTGAGACTGAATTTGAACTCAGGTCCTCCTGACTTTAGGACCAGTGCTCGGTTCACTGTACCATCCAGCTGTTGCTTAAAATAGATAATTTCTTTTTTTTTCTTTCTTCTTTTTTGCGGAGGCAATTGGGGAATTGGTGTTAAGTGACTTGCCCAGGGTCACACAGCTAGGAAGTATTAAGTGTCTGAGGCCAAATTTGAACTCGGATCCTCCTGACTTCAGGGCTGGTGCTCTATCCACTGTGCCATCTAGCTGCCCCAGGATAATTTCTAAAGACCTTTCTAGCTTCAAAATTAGAATCTAAGGTCCTAATAGAAAACATTTAGAGGAGAAAGAGATGATTAACAGGAAGTTTTTAAAGATTATTTTAAGGCATAGTGTATGACTGATTCCCCCAAAAAACCACAAAACAGAAATGAGAAGGTGGCACATTTCAGTTATACTGAGGCAGGGCATGGCCAATTAAGGTGCAGTCCTCAGAGTATGAGCGATGGCCATGTGGAGAGCCCCCAATGGAGCACAAGCTCTGACTGGGCTCACTGCCTCTTCTAGAAACCTTCACTGGTTCTGGCTCTGTAGCCAGTTATAAGACTTCATTGCTATGTGATGGCTGACAGAAAGCAGAAGGTACCTCTAGCACATGTTTCTAGAGGCAGGTTCATTAAGCCTCTTTGTGGATACTGAATGTGCCCTAATGTGGTGGAACCCTCATTGACCAAGCTCCTCCATTACATAGGAGTGGAGAATGAATTGTGAGTAGGTATGGAGGTGAGAATGCTGGGAAATAGCTCTGGATAGAATGCAAAGGGTATGAAGGCAGTGGTGAACAGTAGGTCTGGAAAGAAAAGCAAGAATCTGAGTATAAAGGGCTTTGAACATCAGGTGAGGGGAGATTGATTTTGTTACGTGGTAATCTACCAATGGGGAGTGTGGAAAGAACCCTGGATTGCAGTCTGAGAACTTCACTTCTTGTCAGTTCTGCCATTTGTAATCCATGTGACTTGGGAACAATTATACCAATAAAGGATTGAACTAGACAATCTCTAGCTCTAAATCATTGACCATCTGATTGCATCCTCAGGGAGGCTCAATAGACTCCTTATGAAGTAAGGGTGGATGGGGCCACATGGATGGTTCCCCCCCCCAAACTCCATTACTTCTGGAAAATGAGATGGTTGGACTTATGGGCCTGTAAGGAGCCTTTCAACCCAAACCCTGTGATCCCATGGTGTCATACTGTGCCTCAGTTTCCCTATTTGTAAAGTGAGATGGTTTGACTCTGTCCTCTAAGGTCCCTTCCAAGACTAAAGCTAAGGTAATGATGTCAGGAACTCTAGTGTCAATCCTGCTGACAGAAAGCCACCATTGCTGTCATCTAATATACAAGACACCAAGGCCACATGCAACAGTTTAGGAAACCTCCTCTGGAATTCTGGGAGAATGCCAAGGAAGCCCACAGTCCTCTCTCCCTTGGATCAAGCTCTCTGGGTCTTGTCTGACAGTGTGTATGCAAGAGAGCAAACTGGTGGGACGCCTGGCTGCTAATTATCCTTCATAATTAGGCTTTGCTATAATTCACATCCTTTCACAAAATAACAACATCTTAGTGAGAGCTTTTAATTAAAGCACCCACACCTGCAGGTGAGGAAACACAGATGGAATCTCCCTGAAGAAAGTCTTGTGTACGTGTGAACTGGTCACAGCGTCAAAAGAGAGACGAGGTGTTAAAATAACAGGCTGCTCTTCACAGAAGCTCCATTCATCGCTACAGAAACAAACAGACCTAGAGCAGGGCCATGGGCTGCCACCATCTTAACTATGTTATCACTGACCGCACAAGGCAAGAGTTAAAACAGGTCTCTTGAGTCCCCCCTGTCAGCTCATCACCACCATGGCTCAGGTGAAAGTTTGAGGAGGCACTTGGAGAAATAGTAAAGAAAAGTCCTCTATTATTTTCCCCCCATTAATGTACAATAAAATTCATATCAAGATATATTTTTGGGGTGAGATGCTTTAATGAACAAGGAGTTACTGAACAAGAGGACAAGGTGGGCTAGATTATCTTTAGGAAATTGAAAAGGTCTTTAAAGAGAACTGGGTAACTCAGTGAAGAGAGTGCTTAGACGAGCAAATTGGGAAAAACTTTAATTTGATCCATCTCAAAGTTTTACTATTTTTGTGACCATAGACAAGACTCTTAACCTCTTGGAATCTGTTTGTCTGCAAGATGGACCTATCATATGAATCTTTAATCAGGGCTTTAAACTTCCCATGAAAGCAGGACCCAACATCTCACTGGTGCTTTTATAGGGCAGGGAATGCAATGGTTTGTAAAGAATTAAAAAATGAATATCACATAGATGACAATGGAGAAGTACATAGTAGGTGAAAACAGGAAGTCATTTGTAACCAGTAATGAATTCTGATGAGGAAGAGGAACAGTAACAAAGAAAATAACAAGGGAAATGCATTGGAGAAAAAAGATGCGTTGTCCCACGGAGAGGATGAGGGATCAGTAGACAGTCAGATTATTCTACTGGCATACTTTTAGTGTCAGAAGAAAGGGGGAAGAAGACCATTGCTACACTGGATGAAACCCCTGTGGGCAACTTGAATGAAAATAAAGACAAGACTCCTCAGGAGATAGGCAGGAATGGTTGGATTACAATTTGTATCATTTATATCATTAAAGAGGCTATCCAAATCAGGGAGATTCTAGAGCCACTGGAGTTATGTCCCCTTCTAAGTAGACAAATTATGAAGGATCAGAATTTCAGGGTTAGAAGGGGCTTCCATCTAGTTCACCCATAAATGTTCAAGATTATCTGGTATAACAACAAGATTGTACAATGATCAATTCTGATGGACGGGACTCTTTCCAACAATGAGATGATTCAGATCAGTTTCAATAATCCTGTGATGAAGAGAGCCATCTACACCAGAGAGAGGACTATGGGAACTGAGTGCGTGTCACAACATAGTATTCTCACTCTCTCTGTTGTTGTTTGCTTGCACTTTGTTTTCTTTCTAATTTTTTCCTTCTTGATTTAATTTTTCTTGTGTAGCAAGATAACTGTGTGTATATGTATAGGATTTAACATATACTTTAACATATTTAACATGTAATGGACTACCTGCCAGCTAGGGAAGGGAGTGGGAGGAAGGCAGGGAAAATTTAAAACACAAGGTTTTGCAAGGATCAGTGTTGAAAAATTACCCATCCATATGTTTTGTAAATAAAAAAACTTTAATAAAAAATTAAAAAGAGAAATATAAAACAAGCAAACAAAAAAGAACATCCACTAAAATTACCAACTAATTGGGCCTCCAATATTTGTGTGAAGATCACTGGAAAAGAAGGGTTCACCAGAAAAGAAAGCAACAAATCCTACTTTTGGACAGTAATTTATACCCTTTGCTCTTACGAATCTTCATGATAAGAAATAATACTGATCTGATAAGCTAATTCACATGGAAGTGTTGGTAAATTTGTGTTGTTATTTCTCAGACAATAAATACTTATTAGGCATCTATGATATGCCAGGCGCCATCCAAGCTCCAGAGAGATTAAGAAAGGCAAAAAACACAGTCCCTGCCTTCTAATGGGAGACATGCTGTCTCTGTACGTAGAAACTCTGTACATAGAAAATAAAATGGAATGTGATCTTAGACATGTAGAGGGCCAGAACTCTGGAGATATATACTTGAAACAAGGATACTTACAACAGGGTGTTTACTCAGTGTGATTGATGAGATAACAGCTCCCTAGTTCACATATACTTAGTATTTAGTATGGTGATGTAATGGTTCTACAGTTGGCACATGCTCAGTATGCTGTAGTGATGCAATTGTACTAAAGTATTTAAGGGCTGAGAGGACTTGAAATAAACAGACTGGAGCATGAGAGTGAGTGAGTGTGGGAGCTTGAGCTCAGACTCCAGACTCTAGGCTCCAGCCTCCAGACTCCAGACTCTAGGCTCCAGACTCCAGACTCCAGACTCCAGACTCCAGACTCCAGACTTGGGACTCTATCCCTGACCATCCTCGTGGTAACTCTCCTGTTAAGACCAATGGCCATCTAGAGATCCTCCAGAAAGCTAGTCCAGACATTACATAGAGAGAAGGTTCTGGCATTACCTTGAGATTGGCACTACTTAGCTCAGAGGAATGGCAATGTCAAGTGGATACTTCAAGATTATCCATGATTTCTTGAAAAGCACAGTTACTGGAATAATGACTCCTAGTTAATTAATATCAAGGATGGGACAAAGGATGAGAATTCTGACTTCTTTAGCATGGGCTGCTCCTGGATGAGGACTATCCCTTCACCAATGTCACTTGGCTTGTCTTCAGCACTTTATTGTCTTAGAGAATTATCTGGAGCTCTGAGACTGCTTGGCTTTAGATCAGATCTTTAATGCATGTACCACTATCTCTTAGATGAATATTAATTGAAGTATAAAAAAAAAGAGGAAATTTTTGCTAGTGTATTAAATGCTGAGTTCATTCTCCCAATGGCTATCAGTACTGGTGTGTTGGCCCCTCTTACATTTGCCAAAAATACTTTCATGGACAATGTCCTAAATAGGACCCACAAAATAAGAATTCTCTATAGACCGATGAAGAGTTCTTCCCTTTGCTTCTATTTGCAGTTGATATAATGTGGATCATAGGACCTCCTCAATAAAACCCATAACTGTTCAAAAAAGATCAATTTGGGAAAAACAAAAAGAACAAAAATGCCCATTGTTCAACTGATCAACCAATCAAAAAGTATTTATCAAGTGCCTTCTATGTGCCAGGCAGTGTTAGACCTGGGGATTCAAGGACAAAGAATGAAATAATCCATACTCGAGTATGGCCAACAGTTACACGGCCAATTCATTGAGTCAGAAAACCAGCAGCTATATGTTGGATACAACCCTAGAACAATGAGCCATGTTTAATATTGAAACACTGGTATACTAAGGTTTTCTTGGTAGGACTGGAAGTTAGTGTAACCATTTTGGCAAATGGCTCTTTAGAATTTGGGATTACATTAAATAAAATGGTTAAAATATGCAGGCTCTTTGACCCAGAGATTCCATTTTTTTAGGCATATATTTCAAGGATGTCACTGACAAAAAAAGAGGTGCTATATATTATAGTAGTACTTTTTGTAGTAGCAAAGAACTGCAAAGTAAATACCTATTGATTAGGGAATGACTAAATAAAATGCGATATATGTTGTAAGATCATTGTAAGAAAAGATTGGTGTTGAGTACAGAGGAGCCTGGAAAGATTTATATGAATTGATACAGAATGAAGTGAGCAAAGCCAAGAAAACAATGTACCTAATAATTATAACAATGTAAATGGAAAAAACACAGATATGTAACAATAAAATATAATGTAAAATTATAAAGAATAAAGTTGGACTCAGAGAAGAGATATAATAATAACAGTTATTATGTATGTAGCATTTTAAGGTTTACAAAGTATTTTTATCTTCACAGCTACCCTAGGAGTTGAGTACTTGGATCCCCATTTTACAGATGAGGAAACTGAGGCTCCATAAGGTTAAGTAACCAGGTCTATTTCTCTGTTCACTATGATGCCTAACTTCCCCCAATTTATTTGCAGAGGTAAGGAAGCGGTAGTCCACTGTTATTAAACATTGTGTTTAATGTCAGATTTGTTTGAGGTATTGATCAGTTTTGCTGATTTTTTCCTTAAAATATATTCTATGGAATGGCTTTTTAAAGGGGGAAAGGGAAAAAAACAGAGGGAATTTAGGCCATGTAAGGACAACGATATTAATTTTTAAATTTTCTTTTAAAAATTGAATAAGCAGCTATTGTTGCTGTGTGTGAAGCACTAGATTTGACATCAAGAAGCCCTGAGATCAAATCTTGCCTCAGACCCTTATTAATTGTATGACTTTGGGAAAATAACTTATTATTGGCACTTATCAATAAAATGGAGAGATTGGATTTCATGGCCTCTATCTCTATGGTCTAATGAAGAGTGGGGAGAGAGTGAACTGGATTGCAATTGGGAAATTATATTGTGTTTTCAGTGATACAAAGCTGCTCCCTGTTACAAAACGCCATCTCTTTAATTTATTTAATTTTAAAATTAAACTTAATTGAATCAATGCTCCTATGATGGCTCTGAATCTTGCCCAAGATTTCATATTCTCCGAAGAATCAAAAGATCATTAGACTTGTAAAGAAGTGGACACATACTGGATTGGAACAAATAAGCTGTGATGCTTTTGCAGAGATGACCCTCAAGAAAAAATATGATAGAAGAGCCATCATCAGTCCACAAGTCATGTGATCAACAAAGAAGGTGGCCCAACCACTCAATGAAAATAAGAAACACTCCAATAGGTTGGGTGACTCAATGGAGCATCCAATGGAAGACATAGCCCAGAAACAAACAGGATGAGAAGGCATGAATCAATATCACTGGAAGGAATATCAGCATCTGGGCGGTTGTGAATCCATTGACAAATTGAAGCAGGTGTGCCATAGATACCCCCCCTTTCCCCCTATAACAGAACTCATGTGATACAAAGTAAAGTATGATGAATAAATGGCATCATCATCATATTGTGATAGTTACTTAAGGTTTGCAAAGTATCCTCAGAATTTGTCGAATGTTATGTGCCAAGTGCTGGGGATCCAAATGAAACACCAGACATTCCCATTCCCAAGGAACTCACATTCTAAGTGGGAGACAATACACCCCAATCCAGAAGGGTTCACCACAGGCAAATGGAAAGGCCCTGTGTTCTTTAGGGTGCAGCGGCAAAGAACATAGTGGTATATATTCTTTACTGTCATATCAACTGATAAAAAGAGAGGGAGTATAGTGACAATATATAGTGACTGGAACCTGGAAGGTCTGGATTCAAATTCAAATCCTCCAGGATTCGTGGAAGGGGAAAAAGAAGGTTGGAAAATTAGGAAGAAGCTAAGCTATAAAGAGCTTTAAATAATAATAATAAAAAGGGCCATTTTTAATTTAATAGTCAATGCCATGTGTGTCAACACCCTTCTGCTTCTTGAAATTACTCTGTGTGTGTGTGTGTGTGTGTGTGTGTGTGTGTATGTGTGTATTTACCTAATTGTGCTCATATTATTTTCCCAATTGAATATAAGCCCCTTGCAGTCAGGACCAGTTTCACTTGTGGCTCAGTGCCAACCACAGACCAGGTACATAATAAGTGGCTGCTGAAGAATAAACTGAATCTCGTTCCTACGCACTTCCAGGCTAACAAGCTAACCCAAAAAACAGGAATATACTTAGGGAGGGGTTCTCGCTGTGCCTTTAGCACTTGGAAAGTTGTGATGCTGATGAGCACAGACTCCGCAGTGTATGTTGGGAGGAAATTAGGCTGGTGGCTCCGAGCTGGAGGCAAACGTGACTCCGAGGCAAATTGAAAATATGACTCTTTGGCTTTAATCACTAGTAATATCCTCTTCTCTGGGCCCCAGTCAGCTTGGATGGGGCTGGCAAAAACAATATTGTGGAATAAATGACCTCTGGCGTCCCTTTCTGATTCCCCCCCCCCCCATGTTGTGTCACGTTCAAAGTCTTCTGCTGGGGAAGGCCGGAGTAATTTCCTTCTCTTCGCCTAGAAGCCCCATCCCTCCTCTCCTTGCACTGGCTCGTGTCTGCCCGCAGACTTTTGTGGCACATGTGCCCAGGAACTGACAAACTCAATACAGGAGGGTTTAAACTATAGAGAAATAAAAGTCGGGAGTGTGGAGGGAGGAGAAGGGGCCATCCATTGCGTTTGGCCCTAATTGTACCATTTCCATTTGGATTCAATTACTCGCGGTCCCATCAGCCCCGCTCCGCCGACAGAACAGGCCGCTGTTTGGTGTGTGTGCCCGGGTGCCGGGAGGCTGCGGTGTGGAGGTGAACTCCGTGGCCTATTCAGTCTATTTAGCAGGCTGTGAGATGTGTAAGTACATTATCTGCAAGGCTGGTAAAGAGTGCTTAGGGACGATTTGTGGGTCTGTGGGAAGGACAAAGAAAAATGTTTTCTAATAAATTATTCACCATCTCACAATCCCTTTTGGGCAGATTGTCGCTCTGTTTGCCCCAGTGCTTCCCATCCTTCCTCCGCCCGCATCCGGGCGCCGAGGTTCTCACCTCCAGAGAGCAGCAAAGATCTCGGGCTGGCTGCCGCCGCTAATGGCGGTAATTAATAACTTGTCATCAGCCGAAGGATGAAAGGGAAAGCTCACCAGCGGCAGACGGGTCATGGCGCTTCGGCAAAGCAAATGAGGTGCAGGTGTTGGCCAGATCCCGGCGTTCGGCTGGAGGGACGGGCGGCGCGGGCGGCTGCGGCCGCTGCCAAGCCCCGGGCGGGGCCGGCGCCTCGCTCAAACGTCCCTGACCGGGCTCCTTTTGCACGTTCCAGGTGCGCGCGCGCGCGCACGCACGCACACTCACACACACTCTCTCTCTCACCTCCCCTTCCCCCCCACTCTCACACACACACTACGGCTTTCCCCTCCTCCTCCCCCCAACCATTGTTCATTAGCTCCGATGAAAAATTCTGGGAACATTTCAATAAATCATAACCCGGCTCGCAAAATACCCAAACACCTAATTACGGCCGGCGCGCAGGCTCGGCTCGGCCAGGGTGGCCTGGCGTGGTCCCGGGTCCTCGGCGGGGCAGTCTCGCCCCCGACCTTGCCCTCCCCCTTGCCCGTGACCCCCTCCCACTCCCTACTTCAGCCTGCTCTGTCCATAAACAGCAGCTCATCTGTCTCGCTGTGGTCTCTGGTCCGTGGTCCCCAGTCAGGCCCAAGGAAATGAAAGCTCATTAGGATTTTGCTAAACAGCGAAATACAGAATCACTTAGCTCCCGACAGACAGCTCAGTTGCCTTCTCTCTCTGTCTCTCTCCCTCGCCCTCCTCCCTTCCCCCCCCCCATCTTCTTTTCTTTTCTTTTTTTCTTTTCTTTCTTTCTTTCTTTCTTTCTTTCTTTCTTTTTTTTTTAATCTTTCCCATTCCTGTGGGTCAGTTCTGGTTGAAACGAACCAAGTTTACAAATCTCCGCTGGTTTGTACACTCCTATTATGCAGACTAGGTTATGCATTTGTAACTGTCACACGAGTCAGGGTGATACAGCACCCTCATCTGACCCTATTCATTTAAATGGGGCCGTCTTGATGACATTGATGCATGTGATAAGTTATATCCATGTATTATCATCTTTACGTGTCATCCCACCGGTTATTTCTACTAAAATGTGATGGGGTGGGGCGGACTGCTGGGGGAGAGCCAGGGGGCCCAAATCCCGTAGACATCGGGCAGTCCTATTTAAAAAAAAAAAAAAAAAAAAAAGGCAAGCTGAAGTCCATCAAAACCTACCAGAGACCTGGCTAAGTAGGTCGAGAGCCCCTTCCTCGGAGAGGAAAATTAATATGCAGAACGTCTCCCCGCTCCATTGTGATGTCTCAACAGTCCATCGCGGCGTCTCCTCCGCTGTAAATATTCTGCTTACTAACTTATTAATATTAGCAGTGCCCGGTGTTCCTGTGTATATGAAGCCAAAGTAAAGGGCTAAGTAAACATGATTATGCATGCATGGAAGTCTCTATCAAGGTGGGGTTGATAATGTTTTAAAGCTGAACTATTTCTCATGAAAATAGCTCTCCTTAATAGCCTCTGTCTCTTTATTGTACTTCTTAGCGAAACATAAATCACTAATATGTTTTCAGCAGCAAAGTACTCTCTTTTCCCATTGTATTCACAGATTTAGTGGCATTTCAAATAGATAAACACAAGCAACATCTATCAACACTACAAAAAGGGGGCCTTAATCAAAGCTCCGGGTCCCGGGTCTCAGCATCTCCATTTACCTTGAGATAAATCCATTGGTGTGACCACCACCGCGCAGGGTGACAAATCACCCGAGCCCGCTGAACAGTGCAAAGGCTTATTGGCCTTTCTTTAAGTGGTCTTACCCTTCAATGAAAAGGATGGCGCTTGTCAAACAGGACCAGATTAAAGTTAGACAAAAAGAAATGATCTGTTATTAGAAAACTCCGATTGAGAATCACCAAACAGGGCAGAAATATGAATAAGAATCCGTGGAGGGCCAAGAACACGTCTGAGCCCAATAAGAATTAACTCCTATTACCCATGAGGGCTGCTTTCCTAGATGGAGAGACCAGTTTAAGTCAATTCCCGGAAGGTGGGCCAGTCCGGTCCGGGAAGGTAGGGTTCAAGGGAGGTCAAGGCTCAGGGAGGGCACCCGTCATGGGTATTGGAGGACCGAGTCCAAGAGTGGCTGGGATGCTTTGTTTTCCCAGTCGGTGTGTTTAGGCACGGGCTAAAGATGGCCTCCTGGGAAAAGAAAAACTAGCAATTGCTTTAAAGAGAGAGAAAGAGAAAAATGAGAACCATCATTTTACATCTGACAGGGATTTGGATTTGAAGACAGAAATTTTAAATCAGAAAAATAGGGAGTGGTGGTGGTGGTGAATATTGACTCTGCTCCTTAATAATTTATCCTACTTCTGCAGCACATTGACATTTTCAAGAGCGCTTTCTTTCCTTTTAACAGCCCTCTGAAGTTAGGTAGCACAAGTATTATTCCCATTTTGCAGATGAGGAAACTGAAGTTTTCAGAGATAAAAGAACTTCCTCGTGTCCCCGGAGCTAGTAAAAGTCAGAAAGAAGATTCAAACGTTGAATCCGAGACTTCCACAGTACCATTTGGATGTCTAGGATGGGATACTTCTTCATTTTATGATATGGCATTCCCAATAACACTTTGTTTTATGAAGTGCTTTATAAACTCTCTTATTTAGTCCTCACAACAATTGTAGCAAATTGATTTTTGTAGGTGAGGAAACTGAGGAAGAAAGAACCTAAATGACCAGAACAGGGTCTTATACTTAGTGTGTCTGAGATCAGATTTGAACTCATCTTTCTAAATCCAGACACTGTTCTATACATTGTACCAATTAGGTAACTCCTTTTTGAGAGTTAGACTAAGTTCTTTATCCCCTTCTACTTCCAGATCTTCCACCCTAGAGATCACCTGATCTTACCCCTTTAGATAAGCAAAAAAAAAAAAAAAAAAAGCACAGAGAAGGAAATTTTTTTTGTTATTAATGGGCTAGAAAAATACTTCTAAAATTTGGGTCCCTGTTTGCTCAAATTTTCCAAGTTCCTAATCTCTCACTTAATTTGAAGTTGCCTGTGTTGCCTCCCTGTCTGCTGAGAATGATGTAGAGACTGATCATCCTAGGATTCTGGATTTAGAATTGGAAATGACTTCAGAAGTCACCCCTTCCTTTTATGGAAGAAGAAACTATGGTCCCCGAAAGGAAAATGACTTGCCTGAAGAGTTAGGGGACTTTTTATAAGGACATAACCTAAGCTACTTAGAAGGATAATATGTTTAAATTAATGCAATAAACACATATTTATGAAAACAATCAGAATTTCAATAATTTTTCATATCAAAAGAAATTTATATTCAAAAGAGGGACTGGATTTAATACATTACAAGAAAATAAAATAAAAATTCATGAGAAAAATGATGAAGAAAAGCCAGGAACCTGCATGTCACCTTCAAAGGATTAAGTGACCAGTCCTTTGATTTTTTCCACTAAATTACAGGATTCTTATTTTATCCCAGAATAGTTTCTCTTTAAAGTCCCTGAGATTAGTTCTGTCCAAGTAGCGTCCATTCATTCCTCAGGCATGATCACCCCTCTCTGAAGTAGAATTTGGATTTGATAGACTTAGAGCAGTGCTGATTTATTAAATTTTAGGGTTGTAAGTGACCTCAGACACCGTTCAGTTCAACCCATCATTGAAAGGGAATCCTCATTTCACTATCTTGGAGAAATGGTGATCCAGGTTCTGTATGAGCACCTCCAAGGAAGAGAGACCCATTGTCTCCAAAGAAAGCCATTTCTTTTTCAGGCATCTTGAATGGAAAGTGACATTTTCTTTAGACAGTAACTACACAACTTCCCTCATTGCACTATTTTGCCTTCTAGGTACAAGAAGAACAAGTCTACTTCCTACAAATACTCAAAGATAGCTATCATACTCCATTCTATTCTTCCACTCTTCTCTCCTCCAAGGAAAACACTCCCAGTTTCTTCAACCAGTTCCTTCAAGGAACCATCGTCAAATGGACTGAGTACAAGGTACTCGGGATAGAGCTCCTTTGCACGTACATAATATCCAGCTATGGTCTGGTCCTTTTTTCCTGGACACCATGCTTCTCTTAATGTGATCCATGAACCTGGTAGCTTGATCTAGTCTTGAAGGAAACAAGGATTCTAAGAGAAGACGTTGGGAAGGGAGATCCTTTCAGCAATAGGAGATAACTTATGAAAAGACATGGATACAGGGAAAAGAATGTCATATGGGTAAGCGAAAGGGAACAAGAATTTATTAAGCAACTACTATGTGCTAGACAATATTAAGCACTTCATAAATATTATCTTTTTTGT
Source organism: Antechinus flavipes (assembly GCF_016432865.1). Classification (NCBI taxonomy): domain Eukaryota; kingdom Metazoa; phylum Chordata; class Mammalia; order Dasyuromorphia; family Dasyuridae; genus Antechinus; species Antechinus flavipes. The sequence goes on from NC_067401.1 coordinate 463,701,826, forward strand.
CCCTCACAGCAACCCAGAGACGTAGAGGCTATTATTAGCTCCATTTTACATTGGCGAAAATTGGGGCAGTCAAATTTTAAGTAACACTGCTAGGGAGTATCCAAGTCAAATTTGAACTCAGGTGTTCCTGATGTCAGGCCCAACAATCTATATGCTTTACCATTTAATAACAGCAAGACCAATATAGCTGGATTGATGAATGTGTAGAGGGGAATAATATGTAATAAAGCTTGAAAGGCAGAGCATGGTCAGGTTGTAAAACATTAAATATGAAATTTTCAACTTTCTGAAGTACTTCAAAGTTCTGTCATTTAGTTCCTCCATAGCTATAGATAGCAATGATTCTATAATCTCTTTACATTCTTTGAAACCCTCTATGGTCAAAGAGTTCATTACCCATGGCCAGTTCTTTCTGAGCTTGATTAGGTGATTCTTTGGACATGGGACCTATGAAAATATGTATGAGTTAAAAATAAATATGAGGCAATTTTCCAGCTTAAAAATAAACACACTTCTTCTTATCGTCTACATTAATTTGAGTCTCTTTTATCTTATGAATTCTCCATGACATTATCTTCCATGAACTCTTATTTATGAGTCAAAAAATACACACACACAATGTTTGCATAGATTGTACTTTTTCTAATTTGTATTTGTATCTAATGCCTCTTTCAAAATCCCTTAAAAAGTACCTTAGCCCAAAAACAATCTACTGAATGTTAACAGCAAAGAAGGATGAGTTCTTTGACTTACATGGTCTAGGACTAATAGTGACTGAACTAGTTTCTATCCTCTCCATGTTGACTTTATTCACACTTTTGATGTCTTGTGTGTATGTGTATGTGTGTGTTCTTTTTTTTTTTTTTGGCTTCTTTTCTTCACTCTCTTATCACTTTGTTCAAGTCTTCCCATGTTTTTTTGAATTCTTCATATTTGTCATTCCTTACAGAGCAATAATATTCCATTACATATATTAAACCACCATCTGTTCAGTCATTCCCCAGTCACTGGGCACATATTTCATTTCCAGCTTTTTGTTATCACAAGTATTATTACTGTGAACATTTTTGTACATTTTGTACATTTCCTTTTTGTCAATAAACTCTTTAGGATCCAATTCCAGGGACAAGATCTGTGGGTCAAAGGATAGGAACAACGTGATAACATTTTTTGCCTAATTCCAGACTGTTTTCCAGAATAACTAAACCCAAATCCCTGCTCCACCAGCAGTGGAGCCTCTCTTCCCACCAGCCCTTCACCAATGTCCAACAATGAGTTTCCTCAGTATATTTTTGCTAGCTTGCTAGGTGTAAGGTGATAACATGAACACATTTCCAGCCTCTAACTATTCTCTAGTCAAATTAGTTTGGGAAACACTCCTATCAAATCCTCTGATGTTTGAAATCAGGTTTTCAGGTTCAATAAATTCGGTTTTCAACAGAATTGGAGCACTATGGCTGAAGGGTTGACTGGGGATGGAGGCAGAGCTCTCTCGCTCATGCAAGAAGGGATGAGTTGTGCTAACTCCAGGGGAGAAGAAGAGTCATAACTGAGCAAACATTCCGACCAAACATTTTTGAGGAAGTTGAGTAAATATTTGCCCATCCAAACGACCTATTGACTGAAGGAATTCACAGCTAGACTCTAGTGACACAATTAAAGGCAGTGAGAACAAACTGAGACCGGGCTCCCGTCATCGGCAAAGGTTCATCTCTTTTTCCCTGGCCAGCTTGGAAAAGGAGCTGCATTTTAATAAACTCACTTGCTCATTACTGCATTTGATTTGTAAATATATTTCATTATGATGATAGTCTTTACAAGGGCTATTGTATGAAAAGCCCAGCGCTCGATTTAATTAGAGAACCCAGACTCAATAAAAGAATGCTTTACATTTATTCTAACCTCTGAAATTAGGGACTAATGGCATTAAGGAGAGCACTAGATGTCAATTACTTAAGCCTTCATCCATCAACATAACAGCGTGAGCCCATTCAGAGCACTTAACTGTACAACTCAATCCAGTTTACAAGCAGAAAGGAAATACACACATCTCATATTTTGAATGAATTTCCAAGAAGGCCTAACAGGCCCTAAATAAGTATTGCTTCCCCATTTTTATTGAAAAGCTACTAGATGGGGGCAGGAAACCCTAATGGATAATTAAGAGCATTTGTATTGAAATATTTCACATCTGTAATAGTTAGACGCATATATAAATATATCTTGCGGATGGTAAACCTCAATTAATATGCTTTCCAGGGCTGCTAATGTTTGCTGAATTGAATTGAATGTAATTTTCTGATTAAATACGAACACGTATATGAGAAGCCCCACAAATTCATCCATTTCCTGTAGGCTGGATTTTAGTGTTTATTATGTCAACCATAGAGTATTCAGTAATCTGTTAGGATATAATTTATTCTGTTTGGGGAAGTTAAAGGAGAATATATCCTAAGCTAAATCCTTCTGGGGGAGCATAAATTTGAGGGTAGCTGAATTGGGGGGCTTTCAGCAGGAAACAATTACAATGCAGCTTTATTATTTTTATACTATTTATTATTTATATTATTTATTATACTATTTATTAGAAAGACTGTTGAATTCTGCTTTCTTTTTCTTTTTTCCCATCAAGCCCAATCTTTTTGTTCACAGTGTTGATTATTGATAGGTTTAAAGCACCTCAGGTGTTCACACATTGTATGGCTGCGGGCTCTGTCTTCTGAACAGTGGAGTAGCAGTGATGGATAATATATAGGATAATAGATGATCCTTGATTGAATGTGAGGCTATAATTCAGTCTTGGGGTCCAGTTGACGTCACAATCAGATGACAAAGCATCTCCAGCCATTTTTGAACAGAAGCAGCCCCCAGAGACTGAATCACAGACATGGCGCTGTCTTGGCCAAGGCCCAACCTGGTGCCGCAGGCTGAATTGGGACGGGTTTTCAGGTTCTGGTTTTCCTGGTGGATGCAAACTATGTCACTTAGATGAGGGCCTGGGTCACAGAGGGAGCCAACCGTTCCTGATCTGCCATGTTGGAAAATGCTAATTGGCTCAGTTCTCCCCTATGCCATTGGCCAAATCCATCTTCCCATGTATAGAGGAGAAATATCAATGATAACGTCTTTCCAGACTGGAGAGGAGAAAATTTGCCCTTGCTTCAGATCCATTCCTCTAAATTTCTCCACCATTTAATAGTTATCTAATGGGTTGTGGACTTTAGCTCAAGAAGAACTGAGTTCAAATCTCCCCTCAGAGACTTCCTAGCTGTGCAAGTCACTTAACTTCTTTCTGTCTCCTTTGGTTTCCTCAAGGGTAAATTGGAGCGAATACTAGTGTAACTTCCAGGATTGTTGGGAAGTGTTTTACTAACTTTAAAGAACTTTGTAAATGCTAGCTGTTATTATGATAGGCATTTAAAAAGACCTGAGTTCAAATCCTAGCTCTAGCAGTGGAAGGAAGGTTATTTTAGTTCCAGAGCCTTATTTTTCTTATCTAATAAATGAGGATTAAACAAGACGACCATGGAAGTACTTTTAGCTCCAAACCTGGGATTCTTTCCCTAATTATCAAAAATTAATAAATCTGCTCTGATACCAAAGCAGCCCCCTATCTCTGCTCTTCAACCTCCCCTTTTCTTCTTCCTGTTTCAGCACTGGGGAGCTGTGTCATCCAGGGAGAATAATGCTCAAGTGATCATGGGTAAGTCACATGAGCATTCTGGGCCTCAGTTTTCTCCTCTGTAAAATGGGGAAGTAACACAAAATGGCTTCCAAGGATCCTCTCAGCTCTAGAACTAAGAGACAATAGGCCCTCCTATCCTGTCCTTCCTTCTCCACTCATCTTCTTCTCTTCTTCCGTTCACTCATGTTTCTTTTTCTTTTTTTTCCAACATTCAGCATGATGGAAAAGGGTGAAGGGCTATGAGAATTCTCAAAGGGCAACTTTAAACACAGAAGGGATTTCACTTATTTATGAATAAGGAAAATGAAGCTAGGAAGGTTATTGACTTGATGAAATTGGATGATACATATAATGTAATGTAATATAATATAATATAACATAATATAAATACTTTGCTGTTATTCAGTCAATTTGGCCATGTCTGACTCTCTAGGACCTTATTTGGGGTTTTCTTGGCCAAGACATGGGAGTGGTTCACCATTTCTTCTCCAGCTCATTTTACAGAGGAGGAAACTGAGGCAGAGTTAAGTGACTTGTTCGGGGCCACACAACTAGGATGTTTCTGAAGGAGGATTTGAATTCAGGAAGATGAGTCTTCCTGACTCCAGGCACAGCACTCTATCTACTGCACCATTTGTATAAATATTAGTTATTATTATTTCTAATATTTTTGTTACCCTGGGCCATATAAGAAGTACATAATAGAACCAGAATTTGGCAAAGTTGTTCTTCTGGGGAATCATTTTCTTTCCTTTTCATCCTACTTTAAAAAAAAGTTCTTTAGAGAAAAGCTCCCCAAAGGGTCCCTGATATGGTTTTAAGATTCTACTTCACTAGAAATAAAATTTAATCAGTGATCACTGGAGTTCTAATGTGTTTACTAGACTTCTATTTAAGAAATTCCCAACTTTTGAGAAGAATTTCCAGGGAAGAAAGATGCAGTTGGACATAATGGCCACCATTGGCACCTCATCCCTTAATGTTATTCAACTAAGTCTCAAGCAACAAAAACAAAACAAAGAATCAGGCCAATTATCCAGGTTATACAAGCCAAACTAGATTTTAAAACATTGACAATACTAATATATGTAAGGCAGGGTGCTGGGATAGGGAAGGGGTTAATCTGATTGAAATTTAGTACAGGGATTTATTTAACTTCTTCAAGAAGCTGTGACTTGGGGCAGCTAGATGGTGCAGTGGATAGAGCACTAGTCAAGAAGTCAGGGGAACCTGAACTCACATCTGGCCTGAAACACTTAACACTTCTAGCTGCCTGACCCTGGGCAAGTCATTTAACCCCAATTTCCTCAACCACCAAAAAAAAAAAAAAAAAAAAGAATCTCTGACTTCCTCTGTGAGAGCACTTCTCTGATGATAGATAGAAATAAACTTACTCTCCCTTGCCCTCACCTTACCATGAACATAGGTTTTTTTCCATGACTTTACAGAGTACAACCACCACTTAGTGGTCAAACTCTCTGCATTAGCTGGACAGCTCTTTAGGTACAAAATTCTACCTGTTGCATCATAAAATCTCAGAGCTGGGGCCCTTCACTACCTACTCTCCATCTAGTCAGATTCTCCCTGTTGGGCTCCTCCTGTCTGTCCAAATACTGCCAACTTAAAGCCTGAGGGAGTTTACTGGGAACCTTAAGATATTTGGAGCTTCAAAAAGTTATCAAAATTGTGCATACCCTTTGACCCAGCATTGTTTCTACTGGGCTTATATCCCAAAGAGATCTTAATGGAGGGAAAGGGCCCCACATGTGCAAAACTGTTTGTAGCTGCTCTTTTCATAGTGGCAAGAAACTGGAAACTGAGTGGAAGCCCATCAGTTGGAGAATGGCTGAATAAATTCTGGTGTATGAATATTAGGGAATATTATTGTTCGCTAAGAAATGACCAGCAGGATGATCTCAGAGAATCCTGGAGAGCCTTACAGGAACTGATGCTGAGGGAAATGAGCAGAACCAGGAGATCATTGTACACGGCAATAAGACTATACAATGATCAATTCTGATGGATGTGGCTCTTTCCAACAATGAGATAATTCAAACCAGTTCCACTTGTGCAGTGATGAAGAGAACCAGCTACACCCAGCGAAAGAATTATGGGAAATCAGTGTGGACCACAACATAGAATTTCCACTCCTTCTGTTATTGTCTGCTTGCATTTTCGTTTTCCTTCTCAGGTTATTTTTACCCTCTTTCTAAATCCGATTTTTCTTGTGCAACAAGATAACTGCATAAATATGTATATATATATTGTATTTAACATATGCAATATTTCAAATATTTTTCCTTTTTTCCTAACTTTGTCCTTACCCATGAAGTATCTTTCCAAATCCTTCTTGATCATATCTTCATGCAAAACACCTCCCCAACTGTTCTCAGATTCTTTCAAAACATCCTTTATCTCCTGGTTTCTCCCCCTTCCTTCAATCTATAAAAATCTCCCCTTCCCAAAGGATTCCCAAAATCCTACTTGGATTCTGTCCAAGACTTCTGCTTATTAATAAAGGTACCTTTTGTCAGGCAGAATGCCTCACTGTGATTCTTCACCATCTTCGCACCTCATCTTTGCTCTCCATGAACCTTGTTATGTGACCCCATCAGTTTTATCTGGCATTGGTGGCATCTTGTGGGGTTGGAGAAGGCAACACAAAAGAATGACCCCTGGTCAGACCACATCTCAAGGTTGGAGTTCAGCTGAGCTACCATATTTTATGAAGAAGTTAGAAACTGAAAGGGATTCCGGAACCATGCAAGCAGAACATTGGGAAGACTAAGATTTGTGCCACCTAAAGACTGGTTGAAGAGACAAGGGATATGGAGACTAGGAAGATAAGATATAGGCAAGGGCACAATTATATTCAGCTATCTGATGGGTTGTCATGGGGAAAGACTATTCAATCTGTTCTACTTAATCCCAGAGAACCTATATTGATGGGATGTACAGAGAACTGGATTTAGTTTAGATACCAGGAAAAAACTTCCGAACAATTAGAGCTGGTCAAAAATAGGATGCACTGATGTGGGAGGGAATGGGTTCCCCCTCACTGTGGATTGACCACCCTATTAAAGTTGTTGGAAAGGGCTTTAGCTCCAAGTACAAATCAGCCCAGATGATTTTCAGATTCTCTATAATCCCTGAAACTCTATAATTCTGTGAACTAAGGAACACAAAGCCTGAATCCCAAAGAGCCCCAAATAAAAATGTGCTCTCCTTGTTTGAGCCCGAGGCCAGATGCTCAGCACACTCCAGTATGCTTAAAATGATAGCAATGACAATGGAGCAGTAATTAACATTTTTACATCCTCCAGCTCTTCTCATGGGGAAACCTAATATAGCAGGGATAGGTAAATGGTTTGCAAAGCCCATGTGTTGTGTGCTTTAAGCTAAGACTTCCATATGGGCTTTGCACATAATAATACTAATGAGAACTCACATTTGTATAGTGTTCTTCACTTCTCACAGTGTTTTCCTCAAAGCAGCCCAGGAGGTAGAGCCAAGTATTATTATCCCCATTTTACAGATAATGAAAACGAAGCTGACAAAGGTTAACTTAAGGAATGGTGAAGTGGAAACTTAAGAAACTCCTTGAGTTCAGTCTACTCTGTTATTTTACAGATGAAATAGCCTGAATCCAAAGAATTTAAGAGACTGATCCAAGTTCACACATAAAGCACATGACAGAAACTGCATTTATAGTTATAATACTCATACAGTGTCTTAAAGTTTATAGACCACTTTCCATATATTATATGATTTGATCTTTACAACAACCCTGGGAGGTGAATACTATTATAAAGCCCTTTTTACAAAAGAAGAAACAGAGACAGAAAATAGTTAAATGATTTGCTCAGCATCTCATAGCTAGAAACTATCTGAATTTAGATTTGAATTCAGAACTTCCTTGCCTTGAGGTCCAGAAATCTGATCTAAATCTCTGTCTTCATTGTCTGAGGCTCAAGTCTTAGACATTTTAAGCATAGGATTAAGGGGGGTGGGGTGATGTGGAAAGAAAGGATAATGGCTCAAGTTTAGGATTCCTTTAAATATGGAAAACTCCCAGTATGGGAACTCTATCCATTGATCATCAAAGGAAGTTTCCCAAATTATCTGTAATTTCTAGTCTTAATGATCTTGGAGGACCACACAGTCAAGGTATTCCAGAGACAGGTCTTCCTGACCCATTTATTCACCATGATAAGTAGCCTCCCAAACATGGCATAAAGCACCAGAATAGAAGAAAATGTGCTCTTTTGTATCCTCCCTGCCCCAACGAGAGTATTTCAAGTAATGGATAAATGTAACCTGAAGTACATTTAGAAATTAATTTGCCTATTACTTGTCATAATTTAATATGGACAACAATAATAATGCAAATTACCAGCCCTTGCTAAAGTGGTCACTTTGAGTGTGTCTAATCATTGTAATTATAATGAAGATATCATCGTGGGGCTTAGTGTAATTAATAATAGTAATAAAATATGATTATTCATATAAATTACAATAGGTTAGCATGATTGCATTTATAATAAATTATAAACAGAATCACACAAGTGGGCTTCGTCTTAGTTTACTCTTCATGTAATCCATTGTTTTGCCTTCGTTCTCATTTTCTATGGTTTTATATACATCCTTGTTGTCTCCCCCATTCAAATATGAGCCCCTTGGGGGGAAAGGAACCTTGATTTCCCCTTTCTTTCAACCCTCCAGTGCTTAGGAGACTGTCTAGCAAATAATAAGTGCTTAATAGATGTTTGCTGCTTGACTGACCCATATTCCAGTCACAGACTTCATTCTATCAAGTCTTATTGACAGCTGTGAGATCAAATTCGACTCCTTGAATTAATGTAGTTTGTTAACTGATGTGAACGTGAGCAAATCATTTACCTGCTCTGTACCTCTGTTTCCTCATCTGAAAAACATGGGTGTGGAATTTAATAATCTCTAAGGTCTGTTCTAGCTCTAAATGCTGTGACCTTCTGGTTATCACCTCTTTCCAGTTTTACAATTTCCCAGCTAGCCATGGGAAATAGGTCTCCTCTATTTAGTTTTGCCAAGAAGATCTACCTGCAAGCAAGAAAAACTTGCAAAATCAATATCCTTTTGTCCAGACTATCAAAAGTACTCAAGCAATTTAAGTCATTAAATAGCAGTGGATACAAATAAAAACCAATATCTCACATCATTAGTAGTAAAGATGCTGTTTAATTTTATTTCCCAAATCAGGAGCAGACATAAACTGCAGTGGAGCTGTTGGCCGAGACACTGTTGTGAGCCCTGCTCATATCCAGGATCCAAGCAAAGTAAATAGAAAGGATTCTGAAATGAAATGAAACTACTTTTGTTCAATTAAAAGCAATCGATTAATCAGCAAGCACTTATTAAGGTCCTACTATGTGCCACACACTATGCTAAATGGTGGGGATTGTACAAAAACCAAATTGAAACAATTTCTACTTGAAAGCTTACAAATATTATGTACATAGATAATTGATCAAAGAATATAAAGCCCATCTGGCCCTTTGCCCCTCTCCTTTGGAGATCATCCAGTGGCCATTGATAATAGTTACCATTTACATCTTTTTAAATTTACAAAATACTTAGAAATATTATTTCACTTGAAACTCACAACAACTCTGGAAAATAGTTCTATTGTTTTTTCCATTTTATAAATTTTACAGACAGTTATTTAGTTCCTATTATATGCCAGGCATTGTGCTAAGTACTGGGGATACAAAAAGAGGCAAAAGATATTCACCATCTTCATTGGTGAGGGAATGCCCACGTTGAAATGAAGTATATCCTCTGTTTTTCTATAAGCTCCTTGAGAGCAGGAATCATGGCTTAGTCATTGTGCTGTCCCATCTCTTACATGTGGCCTTGCTGTCACAGGCTTATTCACACTCATGCTACTGCGCTCTCTCTCTCTCTCTCTCTCTCTCTCTCTCTCTCTTTCTCTCTCTCTCTCTTTCTCTCTCTCTCTGTCTCTCTTTCCCTGTTAGCAAGCCTTTATCTCCACAGTGGATGCTTTTTTCCCTTCTGGAAGCAAATAAGCATCTGCCAAAGCTTGTCATGACTCCCTAGGTGCCAGAATCTCTCTATGGATATCAACCACATATCCTCAATCTTGCTGATTGGGTGCAAGTTGGAGATACCTGTCCCCATGGGTGTTGACTTAATTCACACACTGCCCATGCTCTTTGATACAACTCTGAAAGAAAGGAAATCCTGAACCCTATAGGAATCCACATCCAAAGGCCTGAAACACATTCTCAAATCTCCTTATCCACATCCCCAACCAGGGATATTCCCTCTGCCATCCTTAGCATACAACAGAGTTGAGCCAATAATTAATCTTCCCTCTAACTCACTCTACAAAAAGTTCCAAGATAGACATTAACACTGATTATTGACCATTGTCTGCCTACTTTGCATTCTGCTCCAAACGCCAAAAGGGTCGACTTCCAACTCTGCTTCAGTCATTTATATTCCAGAGTCAAAAGAATACCACGATGTCCTCTACTAGCCAGGAGCATAATCCACAGCTCCAGCAGACCTGGGTGCTCAGCTAGCATCTCTCCAAGGTCTAGCTCTTGCACATAGTGGGCTCTTTATAAATGTTCACAATGAGTGGAGATCGAAGCATAATTGGCGCATTTCATTTTTCTTGAGTCTATGTGTATGTATACATGTTTTCTTTGCAACGAGGATAATATGAAAATATGTTTTACATGACTTTATATGTAAAATCAATATCCTATTGCTTACCTTGTCAACGAGCAGGAGAAGAGAGGGAAGCAGACCTTAAATTAAAAAAAAATGAATGTTAAAATTTTCTATTGTAAATGGAGAATTACCAAATAAATACAAATATTTTAGAAATTAACATTTGTTCAATTAGTTCCAAATGAATTGAATTCTTCATTGTCTTAGAGCTTGGCTTTCCCCAAGGCAAAGATATCATACTCATGAACTTTGCAGATGACACAAAGATTGCAGGGACAACACAGTCAGTATCCAAAAAGACCTCGACAGAGTAGACCTGTGGGCCAGCTCAAATAAGCTGAAATTTAACAGGGCTAAGTGGAAAGCTTCATAAGAACAATGATGTCGATCTTGTGCTTTAAAGTTTCCAAAGCGTTTTATGTGTGGTTTTGGACCTCATTGCGAGGTCCTGTTGCGTGAGGCAGGCTACAGAGCCCTCTTAGCATTCTTATGTTCTGTAGGGAATTGTGAGCTCCTCTTCTCCATTGCTGGACCTCCACCTTTTGACAAGGGGACAGTCTCTAACACTGTTCATTAAACCTCTTGCTATTGCATAGGTATTACAAAAAGCTAATTATTTCAGAGACAAAATAATTGCAAACACTTCTCCCAGTGCCTTGAGAGCATGCTCTCCCATATATCAGCTCTATCTTTGGAAGAATAGGGTCAAATTTAGCTCGATTCCTCCATAGCGTTGGTCCCACCAAGTATACTTACAAAGATGGTATCACTGTTAGATGAGTCCTCCACAGAGCCAGTGTCCTCAAGGTCATCCGCAAAGATTTGTCTTGTTCCTTGGCGTATTGATATTAGGCTGCCAATCTCATATGGACTCGTACTCCCATACTCTTGTGGCTGATTCTCCCTGGGTCAGAAACTCTCCTCCCGACACCTAGAATGGAAAAGACCAAATGAAAAGGCCAAGAAGACGTCATTTCTGAGGGAGCCATAGTAGTCTTAACAAATACTTTTTATTGATTTATAATGTATGAATAAATAGATGAAAATGAATATGTGGGAAAGTATTTATTCAGCATTTGGACTAGTTGATAGTTGAAATCTCTTCTGAAATTCATGAATTCTATAACTCAAAAATGTCTGCTTTTCTCAGTAAGAGGAGAGAATATAGGAAGAGGTACAGTATAATGACTATGATGATGATGTGACATGGACACGGTGCTTCGTTCACATTATCTGCCCTGAACTTCCCAAGAACTCTGTAAAATAGAAAAGATGTCCCCATTTTACCGATGAGGAAACTGAGGTCCAGAGAGGTCAAGTTACTTGCCCAGGTTCACTCAGCTAACCAATGTTGGGTTCAGGACTCACAGCTAGCTAAGTATCCTGGCCCAAGCAGATTTATGTTACTCCAGTTTTCTCTTCCTACTTAGAGAAAGGTCTCAAACTCTAAGCCTGCTCTTTTCACTCACCCCTAGCTACCTCACTAATACCTTTAATGTCCAATAAGGGGAAAACAATGAGATGAGAGACTCAATAAGACAGACTAATAAAAAAAATAATGGTGGCAGGAGGGGGGAATGAAGTCCATGGAACAACTGGAAGATGCCAAAACACTAGTCTCCCATGACTTTAGTGTAGACCCTCAACCCCCAAATCTAGAGAGAGTCCAGGGAACTATTCAGTCATCCATTTAACATAACTTATTTTAACACTTGGCTCTGGGCCAGACCTCCACCTATGTGCTCACTAGCTGCTCAGCAACCAGGAGAACAAAACAACTGTTAATGGGAGTAATTCAGAGCCTGGGGGGTGATTTATACGTCTTGTTACTGTTCAAGTCTTAGTTACCAAAGACAACAATTATTAGGTATAAAAAGTGGAGATCGTTTAAGACACCCAGGGAAGCCTGGGAAATGGAGCTCTTCATTTTTCTGTACCTCCTTCTTCATCTCTGGGCTTTGAGATTTGGGACTTTTCCTTCCTGTGACCATTCATCTAATCTCCCCCATTTGTGAGCTTAAAGTTGACTTGGACTCTTTCCCTTTCCTCACTCCTCATGTCCAGTGATTCAGTGATTCCTGTCACATTATTTAATTCAACCAACTTTTGCTTAAAAAAAAAACAAAAAAAAAACCATTTTGCTGCAGCAAGTGCAAAGAACAAAAAGGAGTTCTTCTTTGTCTTCAAAGAGCTCCCATTCCATTGGAACATGTCTTGAAACTTTCCCCTTCTCTTTTTTAAGGTTGACGGCATCTTAGGACTTAGTATCCATGTGATCCAGGGAAATTAAGAGACACACAAAGTCCCAAAGAGAGGGCTTCAGTTGAACTAGCTGACCTTGTAAGAAACACTGGCACTTAGCACAGCACTAGTTGACTATTGGTTTTTGTTCGATCTATTAGTTTGGCCAGGAGTCTCTTACCTATATTTTAAGTCCAGATCTCCAAGTGTAATTCCCATTCTCAGACACTACTTTCTTACTCATCTGTTCACTTCCCCAAATCATTTTTCTCTCCTACATGTCTTGCTTTCAGTGACCAACAGGAAGGAAAACAATTTGTGTTGTTGTGGTCTTGGTTCCTTGGGTAGGACTTCATGATGTTGTTGCCCCTTGGGCCCATGTGAATCACCAGATATGTGCAATCGACAACCATTCTGATAAGTCTTGGGAAGTTCTCCAAATCTTGGACTAGCCCCAGGAAGACAAAAAAGCTTGTCTATTATTTTTATTAGGTCAGCACTTGGTTGCCTCTTTTCTTGAATAAGGCTGTGCCAACTGATCCTTGGTTTCCTTCTTCCTCAGCCAATTAATGGATCATCTCTTAGCTGATGGCAAGTCTGTGGCACAACTTGATCATTTAAGGGAAAGTGAGCAGTTCCTTTCTCCTGTGAGCACCTGACTTCCTCCATTTCTAGATGGCCTCACATCTGGATTTAAGCTCTTATGGTTCAGTTATCCTTTTCCTTCTCTTTATTCTCTTTGTAAGACATTTCATTCTTCACCAGTAAGCCAAGGCTCAAGTCTCCCCTCTTCCATGTCATATCCCTACTGAAATTTCAGTAAAGCTGATTGGTGAACCTCATTGATCAATACTTTCTTCTTACCTGCTACCACATACATGTACTTTTTTTTCCTCTCATCCCTGTTATGCATATCACAAACCCAGGCAATTAAATGGTAAGAAAACTCTTTGAGAGTAAGAACTATAGTATTCAATTTCAATATATATAAAAAACTAGGTACTCTGCACAGAGTAGGTCTAAATAGATGTCGTTTCTAGAATGCTAGAGTTGGGGAAATGAGTTCAAATCTACTTTCAGACACTGACTGTGTGGTGAGTCACTTACCATCATCTTCCTCAGTTTCCTTATTTGGAAAATTGAAATAATGATCTAATAATCATGATATCACCTCAGTCCCAGAGTTGTTATGAAGATAAAATGAGATGTTTGTAAGGTGCTTTGCAAACCTCAAAGCACTTTACAAATGCTTGTTATTGTTGTTATTATTATCATAAATGCTAGTCAAATTTCAGTCTTTGAGGGGAAAAAAAGGATACAAAGGAGTTAATACCACAGAAAGAATACTGGCTCTGAAATTCAGAGGTCTCTGATGCTTACTGTGTCACCTTTAGCAAATCATTCCCTCTCCATGAGTCTCAGTTTCCTGCTCTGTAAACCAAGGTAACTGGACTATGCCTTCTCATATGAATTTGTGAGCCAGGGAGCCCAAACACAGCATGGTAATATTGTCATTGGCTTTAGAAAACATTTAGTTCAATCCTCTGAGTTTTATATACGAAAAACTATTGTGTAGAGATAGAACATCATCTAATTATATTTGGAAATGTCTGATTTCTTTTAGAACATTAAGAGAACAATATGGTCTAATAGATGGTATGCTGGCGCTGGAGTCAGAAAGACCTAGCTTTAAATTCTGCTATAACCATTTACTAGTTGTTAGCCACTGAACAAACCATTTAACCACTGTGTGCCTCAGCTTCCTCATCTGTAAAATGAAAGAGTGAGACTAGAAGGTCTTTGAGCTCTCTTCCAGCTATGTATGACCCCAGTGACTACACACAAAATAGGTTATGATAATATTTGTATATATATTTACTTATATATATACTATACATATATATCAGTTTAAACTTTGCTAAACAATTTAAGTGTATCGGTTACAATCAGTGACATGACAGTCCCTCTGGGCTCTAAATCTGTCATTCTCTGGTCTCTTTGGAGTCTCAAAATAGCTTGGAGAGGAGTCCTATGAGTTTTGCCATCCCCATTTTACAGATGAGGAAAATCAAAGCAATTACCAGAAGAGCTTGGTAGCTGTGATAAGATTCTTGAAGAAGGAAGCAATCCAATGTCCTGAGAAGTTGACTAGGAAAAAAATTGGACACAGTTTAATAGCCCCAGAGAATGGTGTAGCTAGCTCTGAATCACCATCTCTCTGTGGATGGGCAGAAGTCAGGTGTCTGGGAAGAAACTCTCCCTGACAAAGATTGCATTAAAAACTGGACTTGGTACCATTAAATCTTCTGAAGATGGAACCTATCACTTTGTCCCCTGGTGAGCGGCCCTCTATAAGGGAGCAAGTCCTGCTGAGGTTAATATTAATACTCTCGTGAGAGAGGGCTGCTCTGAAAGAATCCCTCAATAAAAGAGAAAACAGATGGGGCGAGAGCTGAAGTTCATTTTGCAAGAGATGTCAGGACCAGGAGAGCTTTCGGATTGCCAGCAGGTCTTGAGTGAAATGCTGAAGACTATCGAAGGCTGATTAACAGCTACCCCCGGAGCTGAAATTGCAGAAGGACAAAGAAGGGGGGAGCCTGTTCTGTATCAACTATGTGAGAGACAGTGGGGAAGCCCAAGCAAATGAATTCTGATGGTCAAAGGCTTTAGAAGGCTTCGAGGATGCAATTAGTGCCATACACCTAAGATTTGCAGACAACTTTTCTCAAACTTGACGTATAGATGTCAAATATAGTAGAGACGAGCATTATCATCTCTATTTTTATAGAAGAAGACAATGAGGCTCAAGGGGATGGGGAACAGGAAATGGAGCAGGCATCTCACTGGTATAAGACAGTGGGGGTTCAAAAATCCTCAGGGATCCTCAAGATCCTATCAGGATCCACAAGGTCAAAAATATTTTCATGACAATAGTAAGATATTTTCTTTTTCGAATATAGAAAACATCTATAGATAGAATCTACACAAACAAAAGCTCTTAGGGAGCGTCTCAATAACTTTTAAGAACATAAAATCCTGAGATTAAAAAGTTGGAGCTCCACCAGTATTGGTAAATCCCAAATGAAGACACTCTCTAGAAATTTAGGTTAGCAATTTTTGTACAATTTAAGAGTCTTTGAAAGTAGCCCATGACATGCAGAAGTTACGATCACACAGTCAGAGATAGCGATGGGAACCTTCAAACCATACTCTCTATTTGTTACACCAGGGTTTCTTCTCCTGGCAATAGTTAATAGATCCTATATGCAAATCATTCCATCTTTTTATTTTTAGATCTATTTCTCCAGGTTTGTTGGGTATTGTCTTTCTTCCTCAGTCTTAATTCAGCCAAACTACCTTACTTGCTATTTGGAGCATCTCTCCATTTTGTTCATTCAAAGATGCCTTCTGGAAAAGATAATGATGAATGTGGAGGGAGTGTGGTAAAACTGAAACACTAATACATTATTGGTGGAGCTGTGAATGGATCCAACCATTCTGGAGAGCAACTTGGAGCTATGCCCAAAGGGCTATCAAACTGTGCATACCCTTTGATCCAGCAGTGTCTCTATTGGGCTTATATCCTAAAGAGATCATAAAAAGGGGGAAAGGACCCACATGTGCCAAAATGTTTGTGGAGGCCCTTTTTGGTGGCTAGAAATTGAATGGATGTCCATGAGTTGGAGAGTGGCTGAATAAGTTATGGGATATGAATATTACGGGATATTATTGTTCTGTAAGAAATGATCAATAGGATGATTTCAGAGAGGCGTGGAGAGACTTACGGGAACTGATGCTGAGTGAAAAAAACAGAACCAGGAGATCGTTGTACAGGGCAACAACAAGATTTTACAATGAGTAATTCTGATGGATGTGGCTTTTTTCAATAATGAAATGATTCAGATCTGTTCCGATGGTCTTGTGATGGAGAGACCCACCTGCATCCAGAGAGGGGACTGTGAGACTGAATGTGGATCACAATATAGTTTTTTAAATCTTTTTTGTTGTTGTTTGCTTGCCTTTCAGGTTTTTTAATCATTTTTTTCCTTTTTGTCTGCTTTTTCTTGTGCAGCATGATAATTATAGAAATATGTATAAAAGAATTGCACATGTTTAACATATATTAGATTACTTGTGATTTAGGAGAGGAGGTAGGAGGAGGGGAGGGAGAAAAATTTGGGAGGTTTTGCAAAGGTGAATGTTGAAAACTATCTTTGCATGGATTTCGAAAATCAAAATCTATTATTAAAAAAAATGTCTTTCTTCTCCCATTAAGACTTGCAGTGCAAGTAACCCCAAATAGGATATTCACAGTATTCCACAGTGCAGCCGGTTTTGAGGAAGAGCCTAGGCTCTTGTATGCTATAATGTTCCATTCTGGTAGAACTGGACTCTGAAATTGGGTACAAAGGAGGCCAGATCACCCTCCAGCCTCAGCAACAGGAACCTATGTATCAACTTTAACACCATCCCTCTTACCCTTGTCCTTCACTCCCTGAAATGTATAGAAACCTTGTGTACTGTTTATTTGAAAGAACACAAATACCATTAAATATTTACAGTATTTCAGTTGTGTCCGACTCTCTGTGATCCCCATTTGGGGTTTTCTTGGCAAAGATCCTGGAGCGGTTTTCCATTTCCTTCTCCAGCTCATTTTACAGATGAGGAAACTGAGACAAACAGAGCTAGTCACTCAGCTAGTAAATGGGTGAGGCTGGATTTGAACTCAGGAAGATAAGTTTTCCGGACTTCAAGTCCAGCACTTTATGTACTATGGAGCCACCTTGTTGCCATCTCATTTCATGGATGAAGGGACTGAGGCACTATAACCACTAAGTGGCTCATGTAGGATTCGAATCCAGACCCAAATGAGCTTTGGCGTTCTAAAGTTTCACATTGCTACCTGTCTTGGACACATTAGGAGTTTATAACAAATCCTTGTTGAATTGAAGCAGCCTACTTAAGACCTCACAGAAGTCCACAATTGCATCAAGCATCTATAGCCAGAGCCAACAGTGACTTTGGGGCTTCCGAGGCCATTTGTATATGGCATTCTGCTGTGATCTGGTGCTGGAGGAAATGACTTGGATACTGGAAGAGAAAGGAAAGGCAGCCGTGCATTTTTTCCAGAGCATCTTCAGCCCAGAGACTTTTCCTGTATTTTGAAAAAAAAGATTTTCATGTATCCTGGTCAGACACCATTCTGATTCCTTGAGCAAAGCTTAAGGTGACCTCTACCCTTCCTTGTAGATCATTTTGATGGAGTCTAAATTTTCTGAGATTCTCCAAAATGACATAAAAATAACTTGGGGAACTGGTCCCAAATCGGTAACTGAAGATAAGTTGGAGGGCAGTTCCCTTCTCAAGCATTGCAGTATATCTTCCTTCAGTGCCTGTTGATAGTGTATTAAAATTGAAATAAAAATAAAATATTATCTGTGCCATTAAATTTGACCAATTCTCACTTCACTGATCTCCAAATGATGATTCTTACAGAGAGAGAGAGAGAGAGAGAGAGAGAGAGAGAGAGAGAGAGAAGAGGGAGAGAGAGAGAAAAGGAGGGAGAGATAAAGAGAGATGAGAGGAGGAAGGAAAGAGAGAAAGAGAGAGAGAGAGAGAGAGAGAGAGAGAGAGAGAGAGAAAGAGAGAGAGAGAGAAAGAGAGAGAAAGAGAGAGAGAGAGAGGAGTGGAGGGAGGAGGAAAAGAGAAAGGGAGGGAGAGAGGGAAAGAAAGAAAGAGAGATGGGTCTCCTTAACCCATTCTTGGCAAAGGCAGAGAGGAGGAGAGAGTGCTAATGGGTGTCACTATCCCAACTATAGAAGGAAAAAATCATTACTTAATATTTTCTAATCATTCACCATAAGCTAAAGACCCAGAAATCTTTGCCACTAAAGAAGACACCATGGACAGTGAAAACACTCAAACATCCGTTCAGGGGCTGGAATCAATCAGTCAACTACTAAGCACTTAATAAGCAGCCACTATGTTCCCTGAACAGTTCTAGGCATTAGAAGAAATAGAAAATCTAAATAAAGAAGTACTTTCTCTAAAGAAACTTATGTTCTATTGTGAGGAAGAAGAGGAAGATATGAGAGGCAGCATGAACAATGGAAAAAGTAGAGCATTATCTTTAGAATCAGAAGAGCTGGATTCAAATCTTCCCATTGTCATTTTCTGTTTGTGTAACCTTAGACAAGCCACACCCTTTCTAGGCTTTATCTATAAAATGGGGGTTAGACTTGGGCCTCTATGGTTCCTTTAGGTCAAGATTAATGATCCTATATATACATAAACCTAAAGATATAACATCCCCACTTGAATTTGTAGCCTTATCAATTTAGGAATTCTTTCCAATGATGTATTTCTCTCCTCATCCATCCCAAATGACTTTTGCTCATGATTTTTCAAAATTGGCCATCCAACAAGCTGGAGCACTTCTCATACCCAGTGTGAATATACTCAAATGATGGCCACCATATTGGAGGGAAAGAACACTGTACAGAGAATTCACTTGTAGAATGAAGGTGTCCCTTCTAGCGGGGCAGGAAATCTCTTAGGTGAGAAGGTGAAATTTTAGGATCCTGTTGCTCAGAGAATTCAGTACCTTCTCTTGAACTTCAGAGTTTGGGATTCATCAACTACTTTCTCGGGCAGGTACGCATCTTCCTTCACCGTGTGCTTCTTCGGGAATTCTAACAAAGCCTCCGTTGCTGCCATCTCTTGACCTCAGAATCTCTCCTCAGAGAGAGTAAAGAAATTTAGTAGAAAAAGTAAGGAAAGCAAATATAATTTTCACTTATTCTCTCCCAACAGCTGCTATTCCCAGATACTTAGTAGAAGAGATTGCACAAGAACAGACTTCCTTTTCTCTGTCCCTAGTAGCACCAACCCTATTCTGCGGTATTCTTGTTTGTCTTGAGAAATGAAGTATGTGTGTGTTTGAGAGCAATAGAGAGACATACAAACACAAAGAAAAAAGTGTGTGTGTGTGTGTGTGTGTGTGTGTGTGTGTGTGTGTGTGTGTGTGTAATTCTTTGTGTTTTCTCATTAGCACAATTTTCCAAGTCTTTCCAGGTTTGGGAAAGTTCATCCCCAAGGATCATCCCCCAAGCTGGCCAGCGCAAAGCATTCAGAAAGGATGCCCTTCCCAAACAGCTCAGCTGGGAGAATGTGATGTCATCTAAGTAGAATAAAACAAATCTGACTTCAACAGTGCTAGCCCAAACCCTTGCTTACTCTTCCATTTGAATTAAATCTACTTTCTCTTTTCTGTGTTTTTAGGCAATGAAGAAGATTGAAAATGATCCCTTCGCATTTGGGACTATTTTACATTCACTGACCTTTCATATAATCTGATCACTTCCTTTGGAGGTCAGGTTTGGATGTGCTGGGGGAAAGCTTGATTTATAAACAGAGTGCACACTGGGGGATTTGACATGCTTTCCTCACAAAGGGAATTTTTATTTCTTGTGGCAGGGAGCACCTTTTTGTAGTTCATTAAAGTGGTTTTCTCCTTCTCTCTTCTCCTCCCTCATGGTTGCCAGGAGCACTCACAACCTGTGAGTCCACTTCTGACTGTGATACCAAAAGACTCAGCATGTAAAAGAAAATGTCTTTAAGAGCAAAGCTCAAAAGCTGAAAAGGGCCTTGGAGATCACACCCCCATTTGACATCTGAGAAATATCCAGACAGTTTCAATGACTTGCCCAAGGTCACATAGGAAGAAAGGGCAGAGTCAGGATTCAAATATAAGTGACTGACTCCATGTAAACTATCCTGGGCTGTTTTGCTTATGAAAAATATTAGCTCTCCCTCAGAAAAAACTTCAGGGCTCAAAGTCTGTACTTTCAAATACTAATTTCCTTTCATCACTCAGAATGTTTTTTTAAATAGCTTTTTGTTTTCAAAATACATGCAAAGATAGCTTTCAACATTCACCCTGGCAAAACCTTGTGTTTCAATTCTTTCTCCCTCGTTTCTCCTATCCCCTCCCCCAGTCAGTGAGTAATCCAATATGTTAATTATGTGCAATTCTTCTATACATATGTCCACAATTATCTTGCTGCACAATAAAAATCAGATCAAAAAGAGAAAAAAAATGAGAAAGAAAAAAAGCAAGCAAACAACTAAAAAAGTGAAGATACAATATTATGGTCTACATTCAGTCCCCACAATCCTCTCTCTGGATACAGATGGCTCTCTCCATCACAAGTCTATTGGAATTGGTCCAAGTCACCTCAATGATGAGGAGAGCCATGTCCATCAGAATTGGTCATTGTATAATCTTGTTGCTTCTGCAATTAAGCATATTTTCTCACTGCCATCTCTCACTGGGAAGGAATAAGGAACACTTTTTTTTTCCTGAAGCAATTGGGGTAAATGACTTGCCCAGAGTCACACAGCCAGGAAACGTTAAGTGACTGAGGTCAAATTTGAACTCAAGTCCTCCTGAGTTCAGGGCTGGTGCTCTATCTACTACACCAATTACACACTAAGGAATACTTTAAAAACCATCCACACAGATGTGATCTTGACACAAACTGCCCCAAAAATAATAACTGGGGCCTCAAGTGCTGCTAAGTCCTTTTCTTTCCTTCTTTCCCCATACCATTTCCTCTTTTATCTCCCCTATCTTCTCTCATCCTTTTCCCTTTTTTCTTCTCATTCTGCATCTCGCCCTAGCAAAGTCCTTAAGCTCATTTCTTTCCCAGTATTCTGGACCAGATAGAATTATTAACAAATAAACCATCACTAAAATTCATGATTTTTTTATACACACCTCTTTAATGAGGCTCAGAGAGGACAAATAATCCTCCCAAAGTCACACAGGTTGTAAGGGACCAAGCAGATCCTCAAAAGGTTCATCTGCTCTAATTCCAGAGCTCATTTGAATTCACCAACTTCTCATTTACTTTCTAAGAAAACAAAGTGAGACTTTTCCGAGAGGAAAGTGCCTTACCCAAAGTCAGGTGCTTCCTTCCCAGTAATTTCTATTCCATTACCCTTCATTTATCCCAGTCACACTCAGGCTTCTTATGATTCAGCTCAAATCTCTGTACCCACCTACCACCAGTCAGCAATATTTGAAAGGCTGAGGGAAATGAGACAGGATGAGTCAGGCTCTTTTTCAATGGTTGGTCAGTTCTTGGCATTATTTTTTGCTTGTATCCACACTTCCTTCTATACTTTATTTGCAGAACCAGATATCTGGAGTATTTTGCTCAGATTTGGGCCCCAAAGTAGAGGAGGAATATTGAAAGCTTGAGGCAAATCCAGAGGAAGGTAACCAAAGTAGTGAAGCATCTGCACGCATATCTATTTGGATTCTGCGGATGGAACAGTGCAGTGGATGAGAGTGATGGGCCTGCAATCTCCAGCTGATAAATGGCCAAAGGATATGAATAGGCAGTTTTTAGAAGAAGAAATCAAAGCTATCTATAGTTATATGAAAAATGCCCTAAATCACTGTTGATCAGAGAAATGAAAATTAAAACAGCTCCGAGGTGCCAGCTCACACATATCAGATTGACTGAGATGACAGAAAAGGAAAATGATAAATGTGGAGGCGATGTAGGAAAACTGGGATACTAATGTACTGTTGGTGGAGTTGTGAACTGATCTGACCTTTCTGGAGAGTCATTTGGAACTATTTCTAAAGGGCTATGAAACTTTAATTCAGTAATACCACAGCTAGGTCTGTATCCCAAAAAGATTTTTAAAAAAGGGGAAAGGATCTATTTGTTTAAAAATATTAGCAGTTCTTTTGTGATGTTAAAGAATTTGAATTTGAGGGGATATCCATCAATTAAGAAATGGCTGAACAAGCTGTGATAGATGATGGTGATGGGATATTATATAATAAAAATCACAAACAGGATGATTTCAGAAAAACCTGCAAAGACTTGCATGTACTGATGAAGAGAAAAATGAGCAGAACACAGAAAACACTGTACATAGTAACAGCAATAATTTATGAGGAATGCCTGTGAATGATTTAGCTCTTCTCAGCAATACGATGATATGAGACAATTGCAAAGATGAAAAATGTTATTGACCTCCAGAGAAAAAATTGATTGTATCCAAATATAGACAAAGTATGCGATTTCTCTCTCTCTCTCTCTCACTCTCTCCTCTCTCGCTCTCTCGCTCTCTCTCTCGCTCTCTCTCTCTGTCTCTCTGTCTGTATCTCTCTCTCTCTCTCTCTCTCTCTCTCTCTCTCTCTCTCTCTCTCTCTCTCTCTCTCTCTCTTTCTCTTTCCCCAAGAAATACTTCCCAACAATGAGATCTGTTTCCAGAAAACTTTATTTTGGTCTTTTTTTTTTTCAGTCATATCTGACTCCCCTTGCCTCCATTTGGTTTTCTTAGCAAAAATACTGGAATGTTTTGCCATTTCCTTCTTTAGCATGAGGAAACTGAGACAAACAGGGTTAGGTGCGTTGCCCAGGGTCACACAGTTAATAAGGGTCAGATTTGAACTCAGGAAAAGAAGTATTCCTGACTACTGGCTTGGTGCTCTGTGCACTAAGGCGCCCCCTAGCTTCCTCTAATTCCTAACAGTGAGAGCTGTCCAAAACTGACCTAGGAGTGAGCGCTCTGTCCTTGGACATCTTCAGGCAGAGGCTGAATGATTCTTTTTTTAACTGTGAGCTTCTTTCCAACTTAAAATTCAATGATTCTATGAAAGCTTTCTCTAATGATTCAGTTCCATACTGTTGTCTCTTTCCTGGTTTTATAGCCTGACCTGTACAATCTAGAACTTGATATATAATAATAATAATAATAATAATAATAATAATGGGGCTCCTCTTCATCAGGGGTCTTCAAGCAGACACAGTACAGCCACTAGCTGGGTACATGTTAAGGATTATGTTTGCATCCGTGTTGCCTAGATCTTCACGGGAGCTTCATAAATGCTTCTAGAATGGAAAGAACTCTGGCTTTGAAATTTGAGGGCCAGGGTTCCAATCTTTCCTCTGACCTTGCCTATATGTTAATGAAGGAATCGCTTCGCCTCTCTGGAGTCTGTAGACTTTGGGTGTGGATTAGATTCTGCTAAGGTCCTGCAACTTTTTAATTTCTGCTGCTGTGGAATCAGTTGTATAATCAATCATCATGCGGTTATTTAATGAGCACTATGTGCAAGGCATTGGAGATGCAAAGATGAACAAAAATGGTTTCTGCCCTCAAGGAGCTTACATTATAACAAGGAGACAGCATATACACTTAGTATTAAATGTAGCATGTATAGAAAATGAATGCACAGGGGTGCAGGGAGAGCCGCTGTGGGGATGGAGAAGAGAGTTATACAAAACACATCTGTGTGTGTGTGTGTGTGTGTGTGTGTATTAATTTCCAACAGCAGCTGCCTTCACCCAATGAAAAAAAGTTCCTGAACCGAGGGAAGGAGAAGGAGTCTTCTTGTGTATCAGCCCTGTCGCTCAGGAGCCTCATTTCCCAGTTCTCTGAGAAACTATGACAGAGAATCATTACCCTTGAAATGGGTTTGCATAGTATAAAAACATCAGTGTCTCCTCTACACTCGGTGACTGTGCTAATGATTCCAAGAGTTCTCTGCTGAGAAGGGAGGGAGAATCCCTGTGCTGTCCCATGTAGACAATGCTGAACTCCATCCAGGAGAAATGACCCAACGCTCTAACAGGAACGTAGCATGGAGTGACAGGATGGGAAACCCTAATTAGAATCAAAATCATCCTCCTAGAGTGGACTATAAAATCTTCAGCACCATCCGTCCTCTCCAATCATCCCTGTGGTATTTAGAGCTAAATACAGGCTAATGGTGATGATCTTAATTTTTGTTAATTAAATGAAGTGTATGAACTGGTGGCATAACCCCGTTGTCATCTCCCATCACTGGGGTAATAAATGGCTTGAGGATACAACACCTTTGGCTGACACTCAAATCTGAGCCCTAGAATTCTTTGCCCTATTTTTAATGACTTAGGAGAGGACGGCAAATGGTTCCTTAGTGCCTGAAGATAACAATATTGACATATTCTGGCACAGCACAGAGAGAAGCAGTCAAAGCCACGGGTCCGAGGAGAAGCTGATTCAACGTGGGTAGATATTTATCATGCTTTGGTGCTGAGGGCAGCATAGTAAAGGGCAAAGGCCCTGTGACCGGAAGCATGAAGACCATTAAGAATCTCACTTCTGGGAGAACCTGGTCATGGCATTTAACTTTTCCAAGCCTTGGCTTCCATAACTCTTAAATAAATCCTACATGTCAAGATTTCACTTTTCTGAAGGGAAACCAAGACCACTCAGGTCTGGGCTAGCCCCAAAGGGGCCAGGGTCAGGGAGAGCCTCGTGTGACAAATGAGTAAGAGTCCTTTTTCTCAGCTGCCTCGGAGTCTGTTTCTATTCAGATGGTACTGGGGGTCTGGATGAGATATTTGGCTCAACTTATTTCTGGCTCTCAGACTTAGCTCCAGTATTAATCCATTCCACCTACTCTTTGGAGACATTTAGGGGAAGTCAAAAAGCCTTGACCTGCCCTGATCCTGAGCCAGGGTTCAAAAATCAGGTTTGTTTCCACAATTAGCTCCTTTTCCAATTGTCTCATACTCCATGAAGAAACAGGGTGGAATGGGGAAAGAAGGGATCTGAGGCAGCCAATGTTGAAGTTCCCAAAACAAACACAGCCAGAAAGCTTATCAGCCCAACTAAGTGATGCTCTTTCAGCCAAATAAATAATGTTTAAAGTTAAGCCTTCCTCATAGTATTCTGCTGATTAAATGAGGTAATATAAGTAAAGCATTCTCTCTCAGAGAGAATGTATATATGTATACAGACTCATTGGAGTATTAGGAAGTGTCCTCTTCTTAAGCACATGGAACTTAATAATGAAGCTTTTGTGAATCATTTACTAAACCTAAGTCAAGAAAATCTAGATTCAGGTCCCAGATCAGACATTTTGGTTGTGATCCTGGGCAAATCACTTCTCTATCTCAGGGAATCAATTTCTTTTTTTAAGCTTTTTATTTTCAAAATAGCTATTTTATTTCAAAATCATATTTTCATGCGATAGTTTTCAACATTGACCCTTGAAAACCTTGTGTTCCTATTTTTTCTCTCTTCCCTCTCTTAGATAGCAAGTAATCCAATAAATATTAAACATGTGCAATTCTTCTATGTATATTTCCCCAATCATCATGTTGCACAAGAAAAATCAGATCAAAAAGGGAAAAATGAGAATACAAGACAACAACAACAAAAAGTGAAAATACTATGTTGTGATCCACACTCAATGCCCACAGTGCTCTCTCTGGGTGCAGATGGTTCTCTCCACAGGGTATCAATGTCTTTATCTCTGTGATCTTATGAGATTAGAAATTTAATGATCAAATTACACCAAGAAAAATACAAAAAAACATTCTGTGGAAAAGATAGCCCTGTCATTCCAGTTAGAGTTAAAGAACAATAAAAAGAAAATTTTTCCTCTCTTGAGAAAAGTTTGATCTTTTAATAGATGAACTCCGAAGTGATTGTAAGAGACCTCAGGTTTTCTCCCAATTTACCATCCACAAAGGGACCTTTTCTCTAGCATCCCTGATAGCAGGGGCACCCAGTTAGGGCTCCAGCATACCCAGAGCTAGAGATCTCATCATGTTCCAAGAAGTGATTTCCATTAGGTCACAACTCTCAGTGCTTCAAGGTCTCTTCTCATGCTGACCAGAAATCTGCCCCACTCTGATTTCCATCATATGGTTTTGGATCTATCTGGTCTCTGGTTCTCTATTGAACAAGACTATTCCTTCTTCCATTTGACAGTCCTTCAAATATCAAAAAAAAGAGCTTTCATGGCATCCCTTTAAGTATCAGGAATGAGTTGCTAGACTAGAAGAAAGATTATTCTAGACAATCTTAAGATAAAGTAATGAAGGAGATCCATGAAAGTCAGATGAAAAGACAAGAAGGAGAATGATCTTGCTATCGAAGGCTTGGTCTGAAAGAGATTTTTCTCCCTTTCCTGCCTATTTGTTGTTTGTGAAAAAAGATAGCTTTTCACCTATGATATCATAATGGATTGCTGAAAAACAAAGTCGTGATTTCCAACTGCTGTAAAAGAACAAAGACAGAAGAATACTCCTCAAGGAAAGGAAACTCTTGCTTAGTTTTCCAACCTCTAAAATTATGGCAATCAAGTACATTTATTAAGCACCTACTATGTGTCAGGGGCTATCCGGGAATACAAAAAAAAGGCAAAATAATAGCCCTTGTTCTCAGGGAAGTCACAATCTAGAAAACAACCAGACAATTAGGTACAAATAAGATAAAGGTGAGATCCATCGAAGGACAGAAAGTGTTCCAGGCATGGGCTTAGTCATTGAAAACACTTGGATTAAGGAGATAGAGTTCTGGGTTCAAAGAACAGCAAGAAGGCTCATGTCACTGAATTTCAAAGCAGTTGGAGGGGAGTAAGGTGTCAGAAGACTAGATAGGTATGAAGGAGCAAGGAAAGGGTTTCAAACCAAAAGTGTCATATTGAATTCTAGAACCACTGTAATTTATTTGAACAGGGGGATGATATTGTCTAATATAAAGCATATGGTGATACAGTTTTGTGTAAAACCAAGATAAAACAAAAAGTGTGAACGGTATGCCTTTTGTATTTAGATTTTTCAATGGATCCATGACCTTGACAGTCTAAATAGCCCACCCACAATTACAGATTGCACCTCATTTATACTCTTTTCAAGTCCTTCCATAAAACTTCTATAGAGAATCTATCTAATATACTCAAAGGTCTTCTTCTGGTCTTTTAATACCATGGATATCAGTGTGGCAGTTAATCTGTTCATCTATTTTCTCTTGCTCCAAAAAAAAACTGATGCTCAAATCACTATTAAGTTTACAGAAGGCTTTTTGCATGTGATCTTATTTGCACCTCATTTTAAACAGTTGATTCAGGTGTTAGATAATTATTATTTTGTCCATTTTCCAGATAAGAAAATAAAGCTCAGAAATTTTGTAGACCTGCCTAAGATCATATCACCATAGATTTAGAGCTCATAGAAATCTTGGAGGCCATTTTTACAGATAGAAAAACTGGAGTCCGGAAAGGTTAAATGAGGTATCCAGTGTTATAATACTGTCTAGTGAAAGAATCATGATTTGAACCCTGACATGGCTGACTTTATGACTAAAGTTTTTTTCATCATAGTATACTTCTCAGGGGCACTTTTTTTGGTCCTATGGTACTTTAATGATAACCTTTATGCCATTTCTCACACTCAAGTTATCATTGGTAAGAGTTTCCATTATACTTAGATCTATCACATTTCTTCACTGCTCTTTGGGCCATCTGCTTGTTCCTTTCAACCAATCAACATTTATTAAGCACCTAGTACACACAAGATCTTAATAGGTGCTGTGAATAAAAAGACCAAAAAATCGAACAGAACCTGCCCACAAAAGAATCTTATTCTATCAGTGGACAATGACCCACAATGAAAAAGCCTAGAATGTAAATCAGAGGATTTGGGTTCAAATCCATAGCTTGGTGTTCAAATCTGGGCTGAATCCCCACCTCTCCCGTTCCTCCTTAATATAAGTGCCTTCCTTCTGAGATTATCCCCAATTCATCTTGTATAGGTCTTGTTTGTACATAATTGTTTCTAAGTTATGACTGTGAGCTACTCAAGGTCAGGGACTGGCTCTGGCTTTTCTTTGTGTCTTAACACTTTTCACAGTGCCTGGAATACACCATATGCTTGATATATGGGGAAAAGACCTCCAGTATATTGGGTAGAAGCTCATAGATGAGAATTGCACAGAATAGAAGCATATGCAGGAGATCAATCTGCACTGATGAAGGGAATAATCAGTCAATAAGCCTTTAAGTACCAGAATTTAAGACCAATGACATTTGCATATTCTAGAGATAGTAGGATGGGTGTGCTTATTTCAAAGTAAAAATTTAATATCTGCTCATAATTATTTGCATTAAATACATTATGTACATTTGCAGGTAGATGAAATCACAGCATAATGTATTGTGAAACATAGGTGAAAACACAGCATAAAAATTATAAAAATATTTTACATTGTTTTAATTTTATGCCAATTGGTACAATTGATGTGTCTCATCTTTCTAGGGTTCTGAGGCAAAGAGAATGAAGAGAAGTCCGTTGGGATAGTCCAGGTGATGTGGGCCTGAGCTGGGATTCGTGGCTGTCTGAACAGAGGGAAGGGAACATATATCAATTCCACCAATGATCTTCTTTTAACAATGTTTCTCCAGGCCACTCTGGGCTCCAAGCTGTGGGGAAGACCTGGCTACTCACACCATGTCGATGAGCAAAGAGTAACCATTTGTGGGAAAGAACGCGAGACTTTATCATCTGTCTTGCCGTTGGTCCCTAAGAGTCAATGAGCCCCATCATTCTATCCTGCCATTGTGCCCTCTACATATCTACCATCTGCAGCTTCAACTTGAAGATCACTCAGCAAGTCTTTTGCTTTTCATCTGTCCTGCGGTGTGCACACACACAACATACACACAACACACAAACACATGACTATACATATGTGTGTTTCAGGACAGGTGTATCTAGAGATGCAATATCTATGTGATATATGTGAATATATGTGTGCATGTATATGCAAATATACACACATGTACACAAATATATGCATTGTGGCTCACGTATGTAGCACTCAATAAATACTTTTCCATTCTATAAGAAAATGTATCTTCATGATCATTCAGTAAATGAAAGTTGTAAAGACTATATAGAGACAGCTAGGACATGCAGTGGCAAACATTTATTAAGTGCCTGCAATGTGCCAGGTACTGTGCTAGGTGTGGAGAATCAAAATACACTGGGAACACAAATGCAAAAAAGACACTGTCCCTACACTCAAGAAGCTTTCAATCTGAGAGAAGACAAAGCATTAAAAAGGACATTCAAAAATGAGTTGGGGGTACAAGAGTCCTTCTTAAAGTGATGTTTGGAGGTTTTTATTCCATCCTTTGATCTGAGGTCCTAAAGGTACCAATGATACATGAGTATGAGTACCATGCTTGATGCAATCTTTCAGAAAGATGAAGTTCCTGGGGCTTAAGTTCAAATCCAGCCTTCAGAACTCAGTAGTTGTGTGATCCCAGACCATTCACTTAACCTCTACTTTCCTCAGCTTCCTCATCTCTAAAATGGGGATAAAAATGATAGCACTTACTTCAGAGGGTTGCTGTGAGGATCAAATGAGATATTTGTAGGGTACTTTGTAAACTTTAAAGGGCTATATAACTCTTAATGGATATCATATAAGATCTCATTCTGTCTATTATTTGCTGGTTACAATAAAGCATTTGATTCAATAAAAGGGAAGTCAGCCTTTAGGGCTCCCCTTCATGGGAGACAAGGTGTTGCTCATGTATCTATTAAGATCATGCCAAATTCTCTGATAGATACGGCCAAAGATACAAAGCTACTGAACGATCCTCCGATTATGAATATTAAGCAAGATATAAAACAAGGAGAATTACATTCACTAAAAACCTATTACCAGCGGTGACTTGAATATAATGAGTGGTGCAAAAAAATATTCCAGAAATATATGCTCAGAAAATGCAAGGTGGGACCTATATTAAGAGTTCAGGATAACAAATGATTAGCTTAATTCCTGCCCTCTTACTATGCTTAATTCATGACTTTCCATCTCTAGACTCCAGGATTTTGTATCAATTGTTCCTCATGTTTCTCGTGCCCTTCCTCCTTACCTGTCTTTTAGAATCCTAATTTCCTTTTAAGTTCAGTTCATATATACTCTCCTAGTGGGGCACTTTCTGATATCCCCAGCAACTGGCTCATCTCCCTATTGACTGAATCTTCAGTCATACAATTGACAGAAAGTCCTAAAAATAGGAAAATGCTAAACAGACACTTTTCATGTGGTTTGTTATATATGTACATGTGTATATGAGAGGCATATACATTGTGTTATACATTTTAAAAAGGCATCATGGGTAAGTCAGAGGTGTCCAAATAACCCACAGCAATCCGAAGTGAAACTAGAACCACAATAAAATATAACTGGGAAATATTTAATAAAATAAGTAAAAATGCTAATAAGTAGTTTTCTGAGTCAATATGAGCATACAGGCGCCCTTATGTATGGCCCCATTTCTGACTAAATAGAGTCAGAAAGACATAGGTGCAAGCCCCACCTGAGCCACATACTAACAGTTGGACCCCTGAGGGACATTATCCTTTAATTAATCCATTACATCCCTTAATATTCTAGAAAACTTTCTCATACTATATGTAGCCCAGAAAGTGCTAACCTGCCTTGAGAGAGGAAGTCTCCCCAGTCACTGTCTCATCAGTGAAATGGCAGGCTTAGTCTTTCTCCTATGCCTACTTTGTATTTTTATCTGTGATATCCCCACATAAAATGTAAGCTTCCTGTAGTACCTCCTGTGTATCCTCAGCACCTAGGTCAGCGCCTGCAATAGAGAGCTTCCTAATACTGGAAGGATGTCAGCTGATCAATTGGTCAGTTGCACTGAAGTCTCTTCCTGCTCCACTGCAGCCGCCAAAAAGATTTTTCTAAAGAAAAATGTGGCCATTCTGTCAAGCCCCCTCCCCACATACCCAATGAATTCAGTGACTCACTATTACCTCCTCTATTTGTCACTGTCCCCTTCCTATATATCTGGCCTTATACTATAATGTGCCTATTTAGACCATTTTTTTTTTTTTGTTATTTCCACCAGACTCTCCAACTCCCAACTCTGTGAGTTGCCCTGGCTGTGTCCTATGCCATGTCTCCTTCCTTACTTCTCTCTCTCTGATTTCCCTTCAAGACCCAGCCTAGTCATCTCTTATAGGAGGTCTTTTCCGGTTCTTCCATCTTCTAGTGCCTACAGTTTATCTTACATTTACCTATCTATATACATCCTGGCTTTCCAATTACATTATAAGTTCCTTAAAGGCAGGGACTATCTTAACTTTTCTTTCCACTCTCAGTGCTTAACACAGTGCCTGGAACATAGCAAACACTTAAAAAATGCTTGTTGATTGGATGGTTCAAGACATTTCCTGGCAGCTGTGGTAGGATCTGAGTGCTCAGGGATCAATGTGGGGCCATTGGGAAAGGGGTCTTATGCTTTCTACCCAAAGGATACCTTTTGAGAGGAATCTTTAGTTGTATGCAAGACTCAGTTCAAATACCACTTTCCATATAATCCCTCCCAGATGTTTGCTGTTCAGTCAAGTTGTGCCCAACTCTTTGTGACCTCATAGGGAGTTTTCTTGGCAAAAATACTGGAGTGGTTTGCCATTTCCTTCCTCAGCTCATTTTTCAGATGAGGAAACTGAGACAGAATTAACAGATCACATAGCTAGTAAGTACCTGAGGCCAGATTTGAACTTAGGAAGATAGTTTTCTGACTTGAGACCTCCTAATTACTTTGCAAATATTTTGTATTTCCCTGTATATGTAAATGTCTCTCTCACCCAGAATGTAAACCCCATTGACTGTAAAGATGTTCATTTTTGTCTTTACTGGTATATGGGAGGTGCATAATAAATATTTGTTATATGATTGATCCATGAGTTTTTGTTCATTTTTTATTATCTTCTCTTTGAGATAATAATAGCAAGCATCTCTAATGTGTTTTAAGTCTTAACAAAGAACCTTTCAAATATTATCTCATTTGATACTCATCATAATGATGTGACAGGTGGTATGATTTCCCCCATTCTGCAGATTAAAAAAAACTTCAGCAAACATAAATTTAAGTGACTTACCCAGAGTCACACAGATAGTAAGTTTCTGAAAATGCAATTTGAACCCAGGTCTTCTTTACTCCAGCTCCAGTGCTCTACCCAGTGGTCCACTGCCCCACCTTGCTATCCTAGCTAGACTGAACATTGATGTCTCTATGTTTTTATAGCACCCAGGAATCTTCAAGACAGAAGGGGCCTCTGTGGTCATCTAGTCTAACTCACCTCCAGACAAAAATCTCCTCCCTCTCCAGCACAGCCAATAAGTGATGTTGGCTCTTTTGAAAGGCAACATATTTCGCTTTTTGATAGCTCGGTATTGTGTCATTACCACTGCACATTTCTTTTCTGTTTTTAATTCAGTCCCAATTGCTTTTCTTGATTCCATCTTCTTTGGTGTCATTTCTAATTTCTCAGAATAAGTATTGAGATGTTAAGTCAAATTCATTGGCTCTATTATCATCAAAAATGAGATCCCTAAAATTATAGATCTGGAGATGGAGACTCCAGAAGTTACCCCCTTATTCCATAGATGAGGAAAATTAGTAAGGTAGCTCACCCAGAGTCATATAAGTAGTAACTAGAAGAGTCAGAATTTTGATTCCAACATCATTGGGGCTTCCATTATACCAGGTTACTTCCCCTTATCAGTCAGTTGACAAACATTTATTAAGTGCCTACCCTTGTACCGAGCACTGTGTCATGTCCTAGAGTTCAAAAGATAGTCCCTACTTTTAAGGAGTTCACAGTCTAATGGGAAAGATAAAACTCAAATTACTATGATTTGATATAAGCAGTATAAAATGGTGATAATCAATAGAGGGAAAGCATCAGCATTAAAGAGACCCAGGAAAGATGTCTTATAGAAGGTAAGATATTAGCTAGAACTTGAAGGGAGCCAGGAGGGAGAGGTAAGGAAGGAGAGTTTTTGATCACTCTAAAAACAATAGTGAAATCTTTTCTATTTGTTAATTTCTATTCTTTCTCAATAAGTGCTCTTGGATTAACTGGATCTCATGCCAAGTTTTCTACAAGACTTGACATTTTCCCATATTTTATATTTGAATATCCTATTTAATGACAATGTACTGCTATATTAGTATCCTAGTAGTAACCAATATCCTTTTGGGTTCTTTTTGCATTTCAATTGTCATTCGATATGTTAGCCCTCTCTGTGTGCCTCTGTCTCTCTGTGTCTCTGCCTCTGTCTGTCTCTATTTTTCTATCTCTCTGTCTCTCTACATCTCCCTGTCTCAATCTGTCAGTTTTATTCATTTTCACAAATTTAGTAAGCATGCCATTTTGTATTCATTCAAGTATTTGATAAAAACTATAAGTTGAACAGAAAAGGGCCAGTCACAGGGTCATGGTATACTCTATTCCTGGATTGATAAAAATCATGGAATCAATGATCTTAGGTCCAGTCATTCAGCCATTTCTAATCCATTTAATTATATTCTCATTAAGCCCACCTCTCTAGATTCATAAGAAGAACATGAAAGATTTGGTCAAATATGTAGCTTTCCCTTTCTCTCTACCTCTCTCCTTTTTTACTGATCTAGTAGCTCTGCCCTCTGCCCCTACTCTACTCGCTAAGAAAAGAAAATGAGTTAATTTGACATGGTTTGCTCTTAATTAACCCTTTTTTCTTCATGATTACCTCTTCCCTAATTAAGCATTTACAAACAATGTCTTTAAAAATGCACGCTAAAGTTTTGTCAGGAAATTAAATTAAGCTTATGAGTCTAGAATCTGGAAAAAAATTCTACCCTTTAAAGAAAATCTGAATAACATCTGCCCTTGTCCAGTTTTAAAATAAAGGACATCTAAGTGGTAAAGTAGATAGAATGCTAGACTAGAGCCAGGAAGACTCATATTTCTGAGTTTAAATCTGACCTCAGACACTTCTTAGCTATGTGACCCTGGGAAGTCATTTGCCTCAGTTTTTTCATCTATGAAATGAGCTGGAGAAGAAAATGGCATTTTAAAAAAATATTTTTTCCTAATTTTATGTAAAGACAACTTTCAACATTTAAAAAATGTGAGTTCCAAATTCTCTCCATCCTTTCCCTCTCCTCCCTAAGATGGTAAGCAATTTGATATAGATTATATGTGCAATCATTTGAAGCATATTTCCATATTAATTATATTGTGAAAGAAAACAGAACAAAAAACTCAAAAAGGTGAAAATAAGATGCTTTAATCTGCATTCAGCATTCCAATTTCTTTGCCAAGAAGATCCCAAATAGAGTCACAAAGAGGTGAATATGACTGAAAATGACTGAATAACAAAAGTTTTTAAATATTCTCTTTTTTTCTCCAAGATTTTTCAAAGCTCACTGGGAGTAACTTCATTTTGTAACTTTTTTTCCCCTTACCCTGGAATGTACCCAAATAGATCTGGTTCCTTAAATTTCTCAGGGATAACATGGTATTGTCTTTCATTTGGAATCCTGGTTAACCATTTTAGTTCTCTCCTTCCAAGTCCAAACTAGTTTTTCTTGGTAGAGAAAACAAGTAAATTGAGAGTTAGATAGTTCTGTCTTTTCTTAGTCATGCATTATTACCACTCCATTCATTCCAAGTCATGATATTTTCCTTCCTCTCACTCTAAGCATCACTTAAAAGTACACTCTATCTGGCTAGTCTTGGCCCATTCGTGGCTTTTCTATTCCTGACATTATTCTTTTTAGGACCATGCCACGTTTCTCCCTATCTATCTTCAGGTTGCTCTCCTCCAATTTCCACACAATTTCTTCTAAAATCCAACTTTGACAAAGAGCTGCCTATGTGGCTATATCTGCCTTTTGATAAAGCTCCCATTAGTCTTCTTCAGAATCATTTTCTTTTCAGAATTTTGTCCTTTGGATCACTCCATTCCTCTTTAATTGCCTTTTTTCTGATATCTTTGACTTATAGCCCTTTTCTTCTAAACTCTTCGAAACTTTTTATTCTCCTTCTCTGTGATCCCCTTTAAGATGAAATGGCCCTTTCTTCCACAGGGTCTTGCATTTTTAATTAGGCAAACAGTTCCTATTGATCAGTGAGGATCATGTTATCCAGAAAAGTATCATTTCCTCTCTCATTTGAAGAATAACGTTGTCCTCAATGCATATGGAAATTTATCAGCTGCTCGGTTTTAAGCACTGGGAGCCTGGTTAGTTGACGATGGCCATCACTACTCTATCATCACATGCCCACTTTGTGATCAGTTTCCATAACCCATCATCCATTTCCTCCTTCTGATTGGTTGTTCAGGGATATATATATACACAGAGAGACACATACACACAAACATACACACCCCATCACAATTTTATTTTTCCTACCGATTGTCATGTTTTCCCCCATCTTTCCTCCTTGCCTCTTAGATTCCTGATCTCCACAGGATGGTATTTTCTTGCTATGCAGGAGCTACTTCAGGAGCCCTTCCATCATTAGAATGTAAGCGTAGGATTGTTTCCTTCTGAGTCTTGGTATTCCCATCCCCTAGCATGGGGTTTGGCATACAGTAGGTATTTAATAAGCATCTGTTGATTAATTGGCTAATTTCTTTCTTTACAATCGGAACATGGTCTTTTTGATAGGCGCATTACAGTTGAGTGACATCCTACCAAGTCTCAGCAATATCTATGAGGATGACTATGTCTCCTTGTGTGGAGGTAAGGATTATGGCTTGAGGGCTGGGACTTCAGAGGATATTTATCCCAAGCCCTTCATTTTATTTTGTTTTTTGCTGAGGCAATTGGGGTTGTGACTTGCCAGGGTCACATGGCTAGGAAGGGTTCAGTGTCTGAGATTTGAACTCAGGTCCTCCTCCTGATTTCAGGGCTGGTGCTCTATCCCCTGCACCACTTAGCTGCCCCAGCCCTTTATTTTACAGAGGAGGAAACTGAGGGCCACCTTAGGGCATTCATAACCTTTATGAACCTCAGCATTTCTATGAGCAGCTAGATGTCACAATGGGTAAAGGGCCAAAGTAGAAGTCAGAAAAAAATCTATGTTCAAAGCCCACTTAAGACCCTTGCTAGTATGCGACCTTGAGTAAGTCACTTTACCTGTTTGACTCAGTTTCCTCACCTGGAAAAGGGAAGATAATAGTATCTACTTTCCAGTGTTACTATTGAAATCAAATGAATTAAAAATTGTAAAGCGCTTTGGACACCTTAAGATTTTATACAAATGCTAGCTCTTATTAGCATTTTTGAGCCAGAGGACAGGTCCAAATCTCACCTCTCTTACTTAGCACCAATAGGATCTTGGACAATTTAATTCAGTTCTTTGGATACAATTTCTTTTAGAATCATGGAGTTTTAGTTTAGAAAGGAACATTAGAGATTGGGGGTTTGTGTTTGATTTTTTACTTATCAGCTCGTGGGGTAGGAGGGAGGCTCCATTGAGGTTTTCAAGACAGATTATGAATAGGGCCTAGAAGACCCCATGTTTTACATTCAGGGACAGAACTGACTTGGGACCCTTCTGCTCAAGCCAAGTCTGCGATTCCTGGGACTTTGGGAGTTAAACAAGAAAAATGAGCCTGCTTATTCTCATCCATCACCTCAGTTGTGGATGCTATTCCCAGTTTCTTGCATGTACCTAGGAAAGTACTATTATTCTTGCACATGATGTTAATAATTAAGTAAGTGACTAATTAATTAACTACCTTTCCCAGCGTTCATCCTGTTCTCCCAGCTATCCTCTGTGCCACTCTATATCAATGCTTTCTGTCTTAACATGCATCCTTCTAGGCAGTGGCAACCCCTTTCATAGAATCTGAGAAGTGAAAGGACCTCAAAGACCAGGGACTTCCCTTCCTGTTTTTGCAGATGAGGAACCTGAGTCCCGTGGAGGTCATGGCTTCTCCAGGTTCACCCAAGTAATAAGTATTCAGCCAGGATTCGATTCCAACCCCTTTGACTCCCAGTGCATGGCTGTTCCTGCTATGCCCCATAGCCTCTGTGTAAAAGGAGGATTGGATATCCAGCTGGAGTTCCATTATCCTAAATAGACATGATTGATGTCACTTGAACCCTAATTAGAACTGTCATTTAAAAATGCTGGATTGCTAAGAAACCCTGGAACCTCTCCTTCTCTGAAAATCTTTACTAATTTGGGTAACCTTTCTTTTCCTCAGGAATTTCTGCCAGAAGGGAAGGGAAATAGATATCGCTGGAAGTTTCTTGAATTCTTTTTAATTTCTTTCTTTTTTTTTTTTTTTTTGGCAAGGCGATTGGGGATAAGTGACTTTCCCAGGCTCTCACAATTGGTAAGTACCAAGACTAGATTTGAACTCAGCTCCTCCTGATCTCAAGGCCAGTGCTCATCCGCTATGCCATCTGGCTGCTCCTGTTTCTTAAGAGTCTATTATAATAGTCATTCTGTTTATTAATTTCTGTGTGACCTTAGGGGATTATTTATTCTCTCTGTGGCTCAGTTTCCTCATCTGTAAATAGGAAGATGGATTTCTAAAGCATCTTGCATTTGAGTGATGTTGGGAAAATTACTTAACTTCTCCATGCCTCCGTTTCCTTATCAGTAAAGGATGTGGAAAGACTTGAACTAGATGATCTGGCTTAAAGTCAAGAAGGCCTGGATTTGTATCCAATTTCTGACACATATTAGCTATATTATTATAGTCAAGTCACATCATTTCTATAATGATTTGTAAATCACTTATGGGTTGTAATCTACACGGAGGAGGGCGTTCCCCCCTCAGTGAAGCAACAAGTCCTTAGCAAAGTAATTAGCCTTCTCTAAAGGCAGCTAGGGGGAGTGCTGGATGTGTGGCAGTCCTGGACTCAGGAAGACCTGAGTTAAAATCCAGACTCAGACACTTAGGAACTGTAACCCTGGACAAGTCACTTAACCCATCTGCCTCAGTTTTCTCACCTGTGAAACGAGTGGGAAAAGAAAATGGCAAACCATTCTAGGATCTTTGCCAAGAAAACCCAAAAAGAGTCATGAAGAGTCATTCACATCTAAACAAGAAGAAGAATAAGAAAGGAATTAATAGTTTCCTGAGTTTCTGCTTGCTTGACATTAGTTGCATTTGGGCAAATTAAAACATTTTTGTTCATTCTTTTTTCCCCCCAAATAAGATAGTATCCATGTCATCCCCCATCACATGAGAGAACGGGAGCTACAAAAGCATTCTGAATGACTCGCAATATAAAGACCTCGTTAACCAAAGTATTTGTCCTCTAACTTCTGAGGGTCCCTAGAAGGGAATTAGCTCTTGAATGAGCTGCATTTTATCAGATTCCTTATGCTCATAACTTGGGTTAAGTGCTGAAAGACATATCCTTCAGGGAGTCAGCACAAAATTATGAGGCAATCTACTCATGAGAAAAGAAAGGGAAGGGTACCTCATTCTGAGAAATATTCATTCCTGAAGGGAGCAATGGAGTGCGAAGAGTTATCCTCGATAGTCCTTATCTGAGGCACCTACACCTATTATTTGCTTTTTCTCTCATCAACTGAATGGAAATAGTAAAGAATATCCATACTCTCAGTTATACACAGTACCTCTTTAAAAATGGATCATGATCTAGGTCCTAAAAGATTCATAAAAAGAAAACATAAAAAGAAAGAAATCATATGTATATCTTTAGCAAATCATAATTCAACAACACAAATAGTTAACATTAATATGGTATTTTCAAATGTTTTATCTGGTTTCATCCTCACAACAACTTTGTTTTTTTTTAAAATAACTTTTTATTGATAGAATCCATGCCAGGGTAATTTTTATAGCATTATCCCTTGCATTCACTTCTGTTCCTCACAACAACTTTGTAAGGTAGGTGCTATCATAATCAGAATTGTTCAAGGTCACCAGCTATACATATCCGAGGCAGAATTTGATCTCGGGATTTCAATCCAGCATTTTATCAACTGTGCCATGCTGCCTATCTAAATAAAAATAACGATTAATAAAGGAAACATGCAAAAGGTACATAATT
Organism: Antechinus flavipes; assembly: GCF_016432865.1. Taxonomy (NCBI): domain Eukaryota; kingdom Metazoa; phylum Chordata; class Mammalia; order Dasyuromorphia; family Dasyuridae; genus Antechinus; species Antechinus flavipes. The sequence continues at coordinate 463,741,206 of NC_067401.1, forward strand.
AAATAGAAATTGAGGAATATTGTCCTGAATAATGAAGGTCGAAACAAATCATAAGGACAATCAATAATTATATGAAAGAGAAAAAGGTAACTTTTTTTCATTTTCTGAAATAAAAAAAATACAAGTCAGAAACCTATCCTAGTTGAATGACAATGAGACTCAGTTATAGAACATAAAAAGGTACATGAAAACTTTTATGTCACCAGCTGGAATCATCCAAGTATATGTGCAGCATAGTAGATAAAGAAAGAGGGAAAAAAGACATTTATTAAGAGCCTACTATGTACTCAATGTTTTATAGATATAATCTCATTGAATTCTCAAAACATCTCTGAGAGTTATTATTATCTCTATTTTTCAATTGAAGGAACTGAGGCAGATAGAGTAAATGATTTGTCCAGGGTCATATAGCTAATAAATATCCGAGGTAATTTTTGAACTTCACTCCAGTTTTCTATCCACTTGACCACTTAGCTGCTTCAACAGGTGTGGAATTCAAATTCAGCAGGACCCAGATTAGAATTAGACACTTACTAGCTATGTGGCCCGCAGCAAATCACTTGGCCCTTTTTGGTTTCTTTATCTGTATCAATTGATCCTCACAACAACCCTGGGAGATAGGGCTCTATTCTTATGCTTTCTCTTTTTTACAGTTAAAGAAACTGAGGCACACAGAGATGGCCACTATCAGCCAGCTTAAGTGTCTGATGGAAAGATTTGAACTCATGTTTTTCCATCTCTACCGCACCAGTGCCACAGAACTGCCAAAGCTAGAGCTTGGGCTTAACTACCTTTAAGATTTCCTCATTTCCAGGTTTACATCCACGAAGATTGGGAGGTATTTTGATCGACATCTCTGATGTCAGCACTCCGACCCCTCAGTGATGGGGATTTTTTTTCTAAACACAATATTTTCCAGAACAAGCAAACATGAAAAGACCCACCCCATTCCTTCACTTCCTTGGATTATAAATTGCTGAAAAGTAATTAAATGGCTTTCTTAGTGAGTGTCAGTCTGACTGCTGCCTTCCCTGGTAACTGACAGTATGAGATATGTTGTTACATCATATTGAATGCTGCTAATTAAAAAGGTAAAGATTACATTGTGCTCCAGTTCCTTTGAAATAAAAGGCTCTGCTCAAATGCCATCTTTTGAAGCTAGTTTCTGGAAATTAATAGATAAAACTGTGTACCTAAGATTTTATTACATTGATTCCAAAATAATTAGGCTGGCAAACACAGTATGAATCTATCACATAATAGGAATTCAGCTGCCATCTTTCCACTAATTTTAAAGGATGACCTCATTATACCGTGAAAGATACAAGTTTGGGACAGCATTAGGGGATGGATTTCATTTTCCTGTAATCAGGGGATTTTCAGAAATGAATGCCCAGCTGGAGCCCACAGAGATTTCAGCCCCAGAGAAAATGGCCACGATTTACAGGAGCTCTATAGAGTCATTATTAAGCACCTTTTGTGGCAGATCTTGCAGTTTTCATTCAAGAACATCCTTAACTCCTGCCAAATTTTCATTTCTTTTTTTCTAGATATCTTGGAATTAAACTTTTTTTTTCCAGACTCCGGGCCCCTAAAATAGCTTCCTGACTCCTGAGTGTATAAGCTCCTGCTTGCCAGGTCTTCCTTCTTTACCAAACACCAACTGCTACCAGCCCATCACTTGAATCCCCTTAAGGCAGTTTGAAAGGCCCCTTAAAAAGCATGACATTCAATCAAAGTTCAGGGAGGAAAGTTTTAATGAATAAACTTGGTAAATTGGAAAGCAGGCTGGGGCAGACTGATTAACTCTCATTTGTGCATTAGTGTTAAAATTAATTAAAACGTTGAAGCTGCAGGAGGCAAGCTACCTCCTCGAGACCTGGGCTCGGCCCTCCGAGTCAGCCTGGATCCAGCAGCGATTCATCTTGCACAGATGAGAGGGGGTTACAAAGGGGAGAACAGCCAGGACAAATGTGTTTGCGATGGGGCTTAACAGCAGGGAGACCATTGAGACTTCAGGCCCCGTTACTGAAGTGTGACATCATAATACCCTCGCTGGGGACATCGTTCAGGGGGCGTTTCAAAGGGATTGGACACAATTTTCTTATCTCTGTATCGATCTCTCTTTTCTCTTCTTCCTTTCTTCTCTCTCTTTTTTATTTCCCCCTCCATCCCTCTCTTGTTCACTATTTTCTCCTTTTTCCTTTGCTTTCCTCTGCTTTCTGTCTCATTTCCCACTTTCTTTCTAAGTAGACAGGCAGCAGTGGAGAGAGAATGTTGGACTTAGAACCAGGTAGATTTGAGTTTGAATTCTGCCTCCAACACCGATGACCCTGGTCAAGTCACAATCTTTCCCCTATTCTTCTCAAAATAAGGATAATAGCACCCACTTCATAGGAAGAATCAAATGAGTGATGATATATAAAACATCTTGTAAGCCTTAAAACATTATGCTAATTAACACTAGTTTTCATTATTTATTATTAGTAGTATTATCATCATAAAGTAGGCATGATTATACTCACGTCACAGGGTTGTGAGATAACATATAAATTGCTTTGCAAACCTCCAAGTGCTTTATAAACATTAGTTATTATTATTTTTTATTTCTCTTGCCTCTTTTTTCTTACTCTCTCCTCTCCATCCTCTCCTGTGCTCTCCCTTTCTCTCTCTCTCTCCTCATTCTTTTCTCCTCTCTTCTTCTCTTCTCTCCTCCTATTTTATCTCCAACTGTCCCTTCTTCCTCCTTTTAGCATTGGTAGAAACATATTAATTTCTCTGCCAGGAAAAATGCGGCAATCTGCTGTCATCCAGATCCCTCATAAATTAGAGATTTTCTCAGCTCCATTAATAAGTCATTTTTGTTTCTACATTTCTTTTTATTTCCCCAGAACCCCATTGGTGTATCGGATAAACGCTGCTCGTAGCACCTATAGCACAAGCTGTTGTGAGGATTAAATGAGATAATGTATGTAAAGTACTTTGGAAATCCTAATGCACTATATAAATGTCAGTTACTATTATTATTATTATCATCATCCCATTCTCATCTTGTCTGATGGAATTCAGATAGAAATGGTCTTATTATTATTATTAATTATCTCATTCCCATTTTTAAAAAAGAGAGTTCGGATTGAAACCCTCCTGGGATAGACAAAGCATTCCACCACAATTATTCTTTTATGTTTCGCGTTCTGTTGTCAATATTATTATTATCACTTCTATTATTGTTATTTTTACTACCTCAAATAGAAAGACCCACACACCCTTCGCTTTCCCACAAGTACCTCTAAGGAATAAGAAGGAAGTTGCTTCCCACAGAAGATACAGACACACAAGGCTGGATTTATTGTGAAATTACCCCTTGGTAATAGGCTGTGCCGACACCATTCTCCCCAGAAGCCCCCAATGTTCCATTCCCATTAGGTTTTTAAATACCTCACCAGCTCCCTTCTTTTCCAGAACCATGAGTCTGTGGATCTCCTTATAGAAACCCATTACCATGTGCCTGTTTAACAAATCTGTGCCCGCTTGAAATTATAAATGACAGCCCATTTCAGAGCGAGAAAAATGCTGTGTTGACAGCAAAACAATATCAGATGATTCTCAGAACGGCAACAAACGGGAGCCTATCATATGTGGGCAGGCGGCTTTGCCGGTGCTTCCAGTGGGCGGCCAGTTCGTCCCTCGGGAGTCAAAATTAAGCGACTTGAAGAAACTAATGTCCACCCAGAAGCCTGAAGGATTTTGGTCCAGAGAAAATTACCCCGATTGGCTACAGATCTATTTTCATAACTTTAAAAACTGTCCGTCTTCCTTATTTTTTGCTCTATAGATTTCTTGTCAGCTGTGGTGTCAGGGGTCACTGTCAGAGTGCCCCTTCGGCACTCATTAACTACAACCAGCAAGCTTGTTTGCTATTGATCCATGATGTCTAAGTATCTATTATGGTGCTTATAAAAGGTGGCTTCACATCTTTCTAAACAGATAATTCATAAAGGCCAAGGGGTCATGCTTAGTGATGTATTGTTGCTTCACTGTATCTGTGACTGAATGTGGAGAAGGAAGGAAGACAGAGAGAGAGAGAGGGAGAGAGGAGGGAGAGGGAGAGAGAGCAAAGGAGGAAAGGAGGGAGAGTAAGAAGGAGACATGGAGGGAGGGAGGAGAGGGAGAGAGAGACAGAGACAGAAAGAGACAGAGACAAAGAGAGAAAAGGAAAGAGAGGAGAAGGAGGAGGAGAAGAAAAAGAGGAAAAAGAAAAGAGAGAAGAGAAGAGAGATATGGAGAGGAGGAAGAAAGAAAGAAGGAGGTAAGCAAGGGAGAGAAAGGAGAGAATGGAGGGAGGGAGGGAGGAGAGGGAGAGGGAGAGACAGAGACAGAAAGAGACAGAGACAAAGAGAAAAGGAAATAGAGGAGAAGGAGGAGGAGAAGAAAAAGAGAAAAAAGAAAAGAGAGAAGAGAAGAGAGATACAGAGGGGAGGGAAAAAAGAAGGAGGTAAGCAAGGGAGAAGGAAGAAGGGAGAAAGGAGAGAAAGGAGAGAATGGAGGGAGGAAGAGAAGAATGTACAGAGAAAAGGAGGAAGAGAGAGAAGTATGGAGAGAAAGGAAGAAAAAGGAAAAAAGAGAAGAGAAGAGAAAGCGATATGGAGGAGAGAAAGAAAGAAAGAAAGGAGATAAGAGGCAGAAGAAGGAAGAGGAAGGGAGAGAAAAGAGAGAAGGGAGGGAGGAAAAGAGGGGGAGAGAGAGAAGAATGTACAGCGGAAGGGAGGAAGAGAGAGAAGTATGGAAAGAAAGAAAGGTAAAAGGAGATATGGAGGGAGCAACAAGATAGAGGAAGGAAGAGACAATAGGGAGAGAAAAAGAGAAAGAGGGAGAGAGATACAGAGACTGAGAGAGATGCTAAGGTTCACAGATTTCCTGCAATATAAAAAAAAATAAGATAGTTATATGTCATTCACAGAAACAGTGAAACGCACTTACATTTGCTCCCTGCCTAGATGCCAATCTAATATGGTAAAGACTAAGGGGAGTCCCAAGGGAAGTCCAGTACCACCAGTGAAATGTTTTGTGGGCACCTTATCAGGCCTTCCATTGGCACGCCTTGCTTGGGATGGTGATGTGTCACTGATCGCCTTGTGACCGTTTTTAGAGAAAATACCTGTGGAAAAACATGACTCGTTTGCCAGGGAAGTTCCCATGAAGTTGATAACAGTCAGGGGGTGATATTGGGGAGCTGGAAGGACCCTTAAAGGCCATCTCATCCAACTCGGCCATTTTACAATCTGAGGAACAGAGTGACCTGCTCAAAGTCACACAGAAGTGGGATCGGAGCCCTTCCTTAACGCCCAGCTCTCTATCCCCTAGGCAGCACTGTCTCAAGATCTGCTAGGTTTCCCTGCCTTTGTACTATTTGGTAGGCAGCTGGTGGTACAAATGAATGGAGTCTTGAGCCTGGAGCCAAACCGTGTGCTCTGGACAAGTCATTTAACCTCTTTGCCTCAGTTTCTTGAATGAGAGTAATAATAACACAGGGTTATTGTGAGGACTGAATGAAAAAACATTTGTTGCACATAGTAGGTGTCAATACATTTTTATTCCATTATTCTTTCTCCTGCCATGATTTCCTATGGACTTTCTGGCCAGACATCCAGTCCACAGCTGTTCTCCCAATTATCTCTCCCTACTAGAGTATAAGGTCTCTGAGGGCAGGAGCAGTATTACTCTTACCTTTCTGTCCTCAGTATAGTGCTTGCTCTCATTCCGGCAGCGGCTGGAATACTCTTGGGCATTTTGTCCTGGGAATTCTGTAATAGAGATCTGCCACGGTCTCCTCCATTTCTAGAACTCCATGATTCATTCTCTGTGATTGCTCATCAGTATATTGGGGGAGACTTGAGTCACCATGTAGTTGAACCCTTTCCTATTACATCTGAGGAAACTGAGGCTCCAGAGAATTGAAATGATTTGCCAAGGTCAGACATTAAACAATGGAGCCTGGGCTTTTAGGAAGCACGTTATGGAGTCAGAAAACTCCCCAGTGGGGGCTGTTGCCCTCCGTGGTGCTTGCTGGTCCCCATCCCCACTCAAGTCTTCCCTTTGCCTAGGGTGCACTGTATTCCCCAAGGCTCAATCGTTCCTCTTCCTCCACCATGGCAAACCATCACCTCCACCACTGGAGAATCCAAAGAAATGACTCACTTGCTGAAGAAAGGCTACATTTCAGAGTAAAAGAAATTGAGATGGATCTCAGTACAGAGTGTTAAAACGTCATGCCCCATAAGTTTGAATGCATCTTTCTAGCGATGAACAGTTAAATGCAACTGAACATTGAAGAAAAGGAAATAAGATAATAAGCACTTTGGGGGAAATCCTTTTTAAAAAAATAAAACTGGGGCTGGGGGGTGTTATTCCCCAGAAAACTAAACTGGATCATTTTTAGGCTGCGCACACACACACACACACACACACACACACACACTCAGGCTCAATTGCAGCTACATTTTACCCATGGACTTTGTTACCCATCACAGCTGAGTGTAGGACACACTAAGATTGCTAGGTTTCCGAGACAAACAATAAACCGCAAGCTTTATTTCTGTGTACAAATGTTGCCTGAGGGAAATGTCCCTTTACCAGCTGGATAAATTGCAAATCCTCCACAGTAAATATGGGACCCACTGATGGAGTGTGTCCAGAGTCCCTCCCCCCCCTCCCCCACAAGAGGAATGGAGGGAGGAGGGAGCTCTAACTAGGGGAATGGGCTGCTCTGACATCCTCATGGAGCACAAGTCATCGTGAGCTATTGGCCAACTTTACAACAGTTTAAGTTAAAAACCCTGAACAGAGCCCCTGAGCCATCCTGCTCTCTGCAGGCTGTCTACCTGAGTTAATGCCCTGAAGCCCAGAGTCACTCCCCTATCTTATATGGAAACTGCCTCATGGCGAAGACCACAGAGCCCGGTACTTGGCCTCTGAGGATGGGATTGTACCCAGGGAGGAAGGAGGCTGATTGGGAGGCAGAAGACTCGAGCCCAAGCCCTGCTCTGACCTCATGTGTGACCAAGGGCTGGTCACTTACCCAGCCCAGAACTCAGTCTCCTCATCCATAAAATGAACCAGTTGGACAAGATGGTCTCTACTTTCCCTCCAGTTTGAAATCTTTGCTCCTCTGATTCCAAGGTCACTTCTGTGCCTCAGTTTCTTATTTTTTTCAAAATGAGGGCATTGGGCTAGAATGTCTTCTGAGGCTCCCCCTCGCTCCTGTGAAATACTGTGAGACCTTTCCAGCTTTTCTCCCCCTTCTAAAGCAGAACCTCTAACAGCCCCGAGCCTTCACACTGGCTCTCAAAGGCAGAGGAATGAATGAGCTAGGAAAACTCAGATGTGATCATCCAAGGGTTTGCCTGTATTTGTTCTCCCCCTGCACAATCACGATCTGGAGCCAAGAAGCTGTAAGTTCAAATTCAGCCTCAGAATCTTCTCCTATATGACTCTGGGCAAGTCACTTACCAAACTGTAAGAGATTGTCTCAGTTTCCTCATCCGTAAAATAAGATGGAGAAAGAAGTAGAAAATCACTCTAATATTTCTGCCAAGAAAACTCTAATGTGGTCACCAAGAGTCAGACACAACTAAAACTGGTAAACACCAAAACAAGGTGCCATAGTGTAGGGGACAATCCCCCTTCCTCGATTAATGATTCATAGGATTGTAAACTTGATATCAACGACTACTTCTTGCCTTTTTCTTTTTGTATCCTAGAGCTTAGCACAGTGCCGGACACATGATCACATGTTTATTGGTGGATTGATTGCTTCATAGGGGCAGCTTGGTCAACCAGATAATGGGAGCTCTTACATCACAATACTCGAGTTGTTCGAGAACCCTTCACTTGGGGACCTTGTTCACTTATCTGTAAAAAAGAGAAGCCAGATTTAGCTAGAAGGGATGGCTGGTGTTGGCCACCAACCAAAAGAAACCAAACTCTGAAAGGTCCTATGGAACTTAGCCAAGGGCATCCCGGCAGGAAGGGGCAAAACTAGAATCTAAAAGGGGGGCTTCGGTTCCAGAGGACATCCTCTGACTGCCAGAGCTGTAACCACAGGGCCAGGTAGAATCAGCCATGACCTAGGGGTCAGAGAATGGGAACCCAGAACAAGGACTCCAAGTCCGCCTCTGATTCTTACCAACCCCATGAACACGTGGCTAAAGTTCCCTAAACTTCAGTTTCCTAATGGTACCTGGATCCCTGGGACTTCTTTTTGAAGACTTAAATGAGAAGATGTTTTGAGAGGGCTTAGCAAACATGAACACACTTTATAAAATGCCTGTGATTAAAATATGGTAAGGGATAAAGGAACCCAGCTAAATCAGTGAGATGACCGTTCATCATTATCCCCGATCATGGTAATCTGCCCTAATGATAGGATTTGGCAAAGGACTCTGCACATACGCTTTATTGTTGCTGCTGAGCCGTTGCATGTCACGCGTTCCACAGGAGCAGCCCCTGTAGATGTCTTTACTCATAACTACATCAGAGCTGAAGCATCCATCCATCCATTCAGCCGCCATTTATTAAGCATCTATCCACTGCCATCCAACAAACATTGATTAAGCTCCTACTATGTGCCAGACCTCCAGATGGGTTCACGTGATGACTCAGACACGATTGAACAATAATAGCAACAATGTGCCAGGCATTGTGCCGGGGACTGGGGACACCAAATAAAAAATGAAAAAGAGCTCTTGCCCTCATGGAGCTTACATTCTGCTGCATGTAAAATCTTGTGCTAGATGCAAGGGGATATACAAACTTAATTTAATCCATCAAGCGCTTATTGAGCACCTACTATGTGCCAGGTACTGTTCTCAGCACTGGGGAATACAAGTACAAAGAAAGAAGCTTATTTCCCAGTTTTATAATTAAGACATGGTCCCGGCCCCACTGCAGGCTTAGAGTATTATTAATATTATTTTTATTTAATGTTTGGAGATGGAGTAAAAAGTGATGGCTGCTCGGTAATGTGACCTCTGTGAAGTTTCAAACCTCCTCAGTCAGATGAGATATGAACGTGCTCTATGTAATGTATGACTTAAAGCTATGTTTTTTAAACTTTAATAGGAAATGTCTAGCTCTTAGATCACTGTTTCTAGAGGCTGGCAGACAGAAGCATGCCTTTTTAAAAGGCTCCATACATATCCCAAATAGAGCCGCAGCATGGCGGAAAGAGCCAGAGCTGGGGAGCTTGAAGCCCCAGCTCTGCTACCTCCAACATGTCCTTAGGCAAACCACTTCATCCCACCCCAGCGCCTCAGTTTCTTCCATTCTAAGACAATGTTGTGATCTCCTAGGAAATCCTGTTTTACAAGCGTTAGTCTCTAGATTGCCTTAAATAAATCAGCATATGTGTAAGTATAATGACCAAGACTGGGATCCAAAGAAAGGCTGAGAAAAGGAAGCTCCTTCTCTTCAGAAGTGGGGAATTATGGGGGTAGAACTTTGAACATATTCTTGGTTCGTTTGGATAATTTTCGTGAGCTCATGCTTCTTTTTCTGTTTCTCTTCATCCTTTGTTATAAGGGACAGTTTGCTAGGCAGGAGAAGGGGGAAGGAAATGGTATAAAACCCCAAGATATCAATATAATTTTTGCAATAAATCAGTGAGCTTATCTCAAAGTTTTGCTGATAATGATTTTAGTTTTGTATCATATTTATTTTGTCTAATAGTCGATAGTATTTATGACTTACTATGTGGCGAGTACTGCCACTTTAGTGGATTCAGAGAAAGGCAAAACCAGTTCCTGCCCTCAGATTTCTCAAGATCCAAAACAGGCGACAACAGGAAAACCGTCACGTACATGGATGCCACATACAGTGTAAACACAAGGTAATCGGAGAGGGATGGGGGTGGAAACAAGGTGGATTTCTAGGAAATTTTGCACACTAGAAAGCTGTAGACTTAGAGTGGACATGTAGGCATGTAGATACCGTGGATTTCTAGGAAATTTGCACACTAGAAATCTGTATACCTAGAATGGAATTGTGACCTGGAGGTATCCCGATGCCCAATTTGCAATCACTGGATTTTGAATTTAAACTTTTCCTTTATCACTTTTTACCTGAATGACTTTGAACAAGGCACTTAACTGTTCTGATTCATCATCTTCTCTTGGGGTTAGCCAGATGATCTCAGAGCTCTAAATTCATGATCCAAAGTAAGTCACAATTGGGTCTCAATCTGCCTCTGGGAAGGGCATTTTCATTCTGAAGGGATTCCGCCACTAACAAAACCACACATGTGGGCATTTGTGAGTGCTGAATGGTTACATCTCCTGGAAAGCACATGGCATTCTAGAAATCTATGGCATTCTAGAAAAGTAACCCCAGTCCTTCCCCCACCATACATCTGTATACCACAGGCAGGGTAATTCATTAGCAAATAATAGCTACTATTTACGTAGTGCTTTAAGGTTTTCAAAACACTTTACATTTGCTTTCTCATTTGATACTCAACAACCCTATGAAGTGGATGATATTATTATTAGCATTTTACAATCGAGAAAATTGAGGAAATTGAGGTTAACAGGGTTAAGTAACTTGTCCAGGGTCACACAGCTAACAAGTAGCTGAGTCAGTCCATAAACATTAAGTGCCTACTGTGTGTCAAGCAATGCACTAATTCTGGGGAAACAATCACCACAACAACTGTCTCTGCCTTCTGTAAGTTCAACTCTGATGGGAGAAACATCACATACATAATTATATTCAAAGAAGATATACCCAGGATAGGTGGTGACTAATGAACTAAAGGAAGAGTCTAGCATTAAATAGGGGAGGGGATGTCAGGAAAATCTCCTCCAAGAAGATTTTAACTGTGGCTTTAAGGAAGCCAGGAGACAGAGAGAAGGCAGGAGAACATTTTAGACACGGAGGAATGGACAGGATTTGATCTCAGCTCTTTGAGACTCAACAATCCTTCACTACATAGTGGCCTACAACTGTAGCTTCCTGATTTTTAAAGATGGTAACCAGCCAGGTGATTTCACTGGAAAGGAGAACAGCAAAATGTAGAAACACTTCTTCCGGTGCTGGTCTCTAGTTGTACTATAGCTGAATCTCAGAGATTTCCCCCCGGGGTATTTGGTGGATAGTGACTTGTCCAGGGTGATACAGCCAGATGGTTCGAAGAATGATTTGGAGATGGTCTTTACAGGCTGGCTCTTTGTTCACTATAACCTGTTATCTCTTTTCAGTTTTATAGCTGAAATAGCTTACTCTGTTATGAATTGAATTTTTTCAGTGTTTTTTTTTTTTAAAGATAGTGAGGACTGGGGATTTTTCAGGGAGGGATGGAGGGTTAGAGGCAGGGATAGAGATAGAGTTCTGATGAGTGTTGCAGGCACCATATTTTGCTTTCCCATCCATCCCAAGGACAAATGATCATAATTGTCTGCTCTCCCGAGAGACCTTCCTATGTCTCAGAAACCTAACTCAGTGCCTTGATTCTCCCAGGTGTCAGAGAGAGCTCCAACTGTGTAAATGATGGCCAGCAAGGAAGGCACCGGAAACGGGGAACTCTGAGGAAGAAATCATTCCCCGACCAGAATCCAAAGTGAGTCTAATGCATCCTAGAAGGGAGAACCAGAAAGTACCCATGAGATTATTTGAGCCACTGATTCCTAAACATTTCTAAAAAGGGGACCCTTTCCACATGTCAAAAGATTTTACAGCTGAGAAAGGACTTGATGACAAAAATCTGCTGATTGAAGTCACCACTTTTAAATGAGCTATTTTATTTCTCACAACATCACTTACACATACTTGAAAGAAAAAAAAACACTTCTAGATGAGAAATAGCATTTATTCAGTCTGTAGGTAGCCTGGAACAAAGAAGTTTCAAAAGCATTGTGGTACAATGGACAGAGCCAGCTTCAGAGTGAGAAAGATCTGGGTTCAAATACTGTCTAACACACATTGGCTGTGTGACCTCTCTCAGAGTAAGTTGCAGAAAAGGTAAGAATTTGTATTGGTGGAGAAAGTTTCATCATTCCAAAGTTCCCCATATTAAGGAAATCATGGGTCCAATCCATATCTGCTAAAGAAGGATCCAAATTCCCATCAGTCATTCAACAAGCACTTTAAAGCACCTATTATGGCCAGGGCCAGACCATAAGGTATAACAAATAAGGAACCACAAGAGTGTATTAAACCATTATTCTAGAAATGGACAAGCAAAAACAAGGGCAAGAATGAGGATCACCGATGGGCAGCCCATTGGCTCCCCAGGATCTCCATCAACATATTGGGGAGGTTATAATGTGTAATTACACACACACACACACACACACACACACACACACACACACACACACACACACACATTTATACCTAGTTATTTAGCTATCCCTTGAGGATGAAAACTGATTTTGCCTTTCTTGGAGCCTGGACCACAGTAGGTGCTTAATAAATAGCCCAGGTGACACGTTCTACATGAGACATTTCCAGATTCCGACCCCTTACATGCATAATTACTTTTATATGTCTGTGTGTTGTTTCCCCTACATAGAATGGAATTACCTGGAGGTCAGGAACTTTCTCATTTGTGTCTCCATATCTACAATGCTCTGAATATAGCAAACACCCAATAAATGTGAATTGATTTATTGCTCCAGCTATTTATTCTATTTGGAGCAACTATAGAATCTAAGAAAAGCAGTGTGGAGTGATCAATTGAAGGCTAGCCTTTAAGTCAGGGTCCTATGTGTTCAATCCTGCTTCTGCTTCGATAACTGAGTGATCTTGGGTAAGTCACTTAATCTCTGAAGGCAAATCTCTAATTCAATAAATTATAGATGTGCTACGGACACATATATGTGGGAGGAAGTTCCAAATCTAAAAAAAATCACAAATAGGGATGAAAAACTCCCAATGGAGTTCCCATAGTCTCCTAAATGAAATGGCTATGAATTAATTCCACTAATTTCTCTATAACTCTTAATATACTATGTTATATATGTAATATATTAATAATATAAGAAAACATTCTTGAAGGGGATAAGAGCAAAAATGAGAGAGGTTGAGAGTGAGGAAAATTTGTTATAGAAGAAATGAATATGGAAGGCACACAAGGGTTCTTCCATCTCTGAGACTTTGGATAAGAAACCTCTTGATATCTTAGAATCTTCCCCCATGAATCAATCAAAAAATGTGTATTAAGAGTCTGCTATGTTCCAGGTGCTCTTCTGAATTCTGGGATAAAAAATGAGGCAACAGACAATCCCTACCTTCAAGAAGCTTACACTCTTTTTTGTTAAATAGCTTTTTATTTTCAAAATCTATGTAAAAATAGTTTTCAACATTCACCCTCGCAAAACTTTGTGTTCCAATTTTTTCTCCCTCCCTTCTCCCACCCCCACCCTTACACAGCAAGTAATCCAATATAGGTTAAATGTATATAGTTCCACAATTATCATGCTGCATAAGAAAAATCAGATCACAAAGGAAAAAATGAGAAAAAACAAAAAGCAAACAACAACCAAAAAAAGGCGAAAAGTCCTATAAAGTCTTCTCTCTGGGTGCAGATGGCTCTCTCCATTACAAGACCATTGGAACTAGCCTGAATCACTTCATTGTTAAGAGCCACATCCATCACAATTGATCAGTGAATAATCTTGTTGTTGCCGTGTACGATGGTCTCCTGGTTCTGCTCATTTCACTCAGCATCAGTTCCTGTCAGTCTCTCCAGACCTCTCTGAAATCATCCTGCTGATTATTTCTTATAGAACAGTAATATTCCATAACATTCATACACCATGACTTATTCAGCCATACTCCCACTGATGGCCATCTACATGGTTTACAATTTCTTGCCACTACACAAAGGGCTGCCACAAACATTTTGCCCCTTTTATGATCAGACCCAATTAGAAACACTGCTGGATCCAAGCGTGTGCACAGTTTGATAGCCCTTTGGGCCTAGTTCCACATTGTTCTCCCAGAATGGTTGGATAAGTTCACAGCTCCACCAACAATGTATTAGTGCCCCAGTTTTCCCATATTCCCGCAAACATTCATCATTATCCTTAAGGAACTTACAATCTAATGGGGGAAGATAGATCAGATGCTCTGTAAAATGTCTTCAAGTTTTAAATCTTCTGACCTCCCGGAGATTCTCTGTCTGTTATATGCCAAGTAAGGAAGTGAGTATCACCACCCAAAGATTCGCTGTCAGAAGTGGATGTGCCCTCTTTGGCCATGTTCAAGTGAGGTAGGGCAGCCTCAGTTAAGAGAAGCCAAGGAATCCTTCCATGAAGTGACACTCTTCTGAGCAGCAACACAGCAAAGGAAAAAGCCATTCTTCCTTCCTTCCTTCCTTCCTTCCTTCCTTCCTTCCTTTTTCCCTCCCTCCTTCCTTTCATCCCTCTCTCTTTCTTTCTCTCTTCCTCTTTCTTTCTCATCAGTCAAAATTTATTATCAGCATTATATTATCCATCATTTTCATAGATTGGTTTCTAACATCCATGTAATATGACAGCAATCATACAATGCTTGTTGCTGTTGTCATCCTTTGTTCTCAAAGAAGACCGATGCTATCGTGGGGTGATGTTCTAACTTCATCATGAATTGGGTTTAAATGAGGCAGAGCTGCACAACTGAGGCCTTCCCTGTGCTACAGTGGTCCAGAGCCAGCCCTCTGTGTGCACTTGATAAAGGTGAATCAATGAAAGACAATATCCCCAAATTAAACAACCCTAGGGTGGGGAGAGGTTCCTGTATATGAAGGACCCCAAACACCATCATTAGACAAGGGGGAAGACAGCCAAGCTATAAAAATGACTGAAGGAAGCAAAGTTACTAAGGGGAAAAAAAAGTCTTTTCCCCTCCAGAGTTTCCAAATGCAAAGAAACACTTGGCATGAAATGTCAGTGTGAGCTGCGACTATATAAAACTTGCATTTTCATGGGTTTTGCTGCCGCCGCCTTGGCTCCCCACCCGCTCAGCTCTGCCCAGAGCACCCCAGTCACCGAAAGCTAGGGAATATCAAACAGCTTGAGAAAGGACCGCTATTACCTGGCCAGCATTTTATTTCACTCTTTTTGGAATTATACTATTGGCGGGCATTTGGCTGAAGTACTTTCTGCACCTTCTTCTCTTGGTTTGTTTGCTGGGAAAAGACAACAATTATTTGGGAACTGTGTACGTGATTGCCTTTGTAAATGCAGAATAATCTGGCAAGTCAACATATATCACGACTATTTCCTATTGTGAGATAAATGCTAGAGATTTTCATCAAGTCCCAGACTCCAAAATCTCCCAGACTCCTAGACAGCAGGATGAACCCAAATCAATGTTGGGGGCCTGGATTTCTGGCAGCGTATACAAATGGAGTGCAGGGTCCTTAATCATGAAGTGACTCCCATTAGCATTTTCATATTCCTTATAACCTGTATTCTAAATTGTAGGTGGTTTGTGAGGGAGGTCAATGACTAGTAGAGACTGACTGAAAGGAATAATAGCAAAGGCAATTTGCACTCTGGCTTTGATCTCCATCTTAAGGTGATGAGCTCATGGCCCTATTCTTTCCTGCATTGGTTAAATTCTGTGGATGGTATTTTCTTAGGTTTCCTTTAAAAATCTTGTAAAATTACATGAAATTTTGTCATAAGATCTTAGAATCCAAAATTTAGAGGCAGAAGTGATCTTGGAGAACAGCAACCCCCATCTTTTCCTCTTACAGATGAAGAAACTGAGGCACAGAGGGGCTCTATGATTTGGCTAAGGTCACACAGCTCCTAAATGTTCAATGAAGGCAGGCTTCCTTTGGTCCATCTCCACTACACAGTGAGATGATTTTTCTAGGAAGTCAAGAGATGAGGGGAGAGAAAGATGAAGGTTTTTTCTGTTATGGCTAAAGAGTTAGTAGGACTGTGGTCAGAAGAGCATTGGGCTTAGAAAACCTGGTCCAAAACCTTTCCCTGCTGCCGGTTATAAATCCATGAGCCACAGGAGCACAAGCAAACAATCTAAGCAGAGGGCTGTAGTTATAATACTTTTGGACCTACTTCCCTGGGCTCTTGTGGGGCACCTTTGAAATGATGGAGGTCAATGGATCACCGACTTTGTTGGAAGGGCCTTGAAAATCCATGGAGTCTGAGCTGCTCATTTTACAGAAGAGGAAACTGAGGCTCAGCTGCTCAAGATCACAAAGGCAGGAAGCCTCAGCGCTCAAGCATGAACTCCAATCATTGGCTTTGGAGTCAAAGTTCTGTCCTTTAAGATGATTCCTCCCTCAAATAAAGGGACAATGCTTAGCAAACTTTGAGATGCCACCATTGTGTATAACATCAGATTGATTAGTTTTGCTCAACTGCTTTTCTTCCCTCTCATCTTTCTTTTTTATTCTTATTTTTATTTTATTTTATTATTTATTATTCTCATTTTTCTTTTTTATTCCGTTACAAGGGATGGTTTGCTGTGTACGAGAGGAGGAAGGGATAGAATCAGAAATGAAACTGATGTAAAAACAAAAGATATCAATAAAAATTTTTGAATAAATAACAGGGCTATAGTCCAAAAAAGGAAAACAAACACAAAAAAGCAAACTTTTTTTTACATGTACATGTACATGTTCTTATCCTGATGAGGGACAGGATATTATGCCAGTGTAATGGGGCTCATCTGGGTATGTCAGGATCTCCAGGGCTCCTAGAAGTCCAAAGGGGTCTTACTTACCCAGGTTGCCTAACAAGGAGGTGCTCTGTCATCCCTAACAACATGATTATTCTATTACTTCTTTCCCAAAGACTCTATCGTTGTTCCAAATAGAACAAAGGGCTGGAGTAATAAATCAACCAGCATTTATCATCTGTTTACTGTGATTGGCTGTGTGCCTTTCCTTTATATGTAGACCTGGATTCAGAACCTATCTCAGATACTGGCTTGGGCAAGTCATTAACCTCTCAAATCCTCAGTTTATTCATCTTTAAAATGGGAGCAATAATGCTTGTTTTATCTCTATTTACATTGTACAATCAGATGGAAGGGATCTCAGAAGCCCTTCAGCCCAACTCCCCCATTTTTACAGAGGAGGAATTAGATCCAGGGTGGTAAGAGGAGTTGCCCAAGTGTTTAGCAAATATGAAAATACAACACATGTTGTATTTTGACATTATGACATTTCTGAGGCTGCGTTTTTCCAAGCCGAGTTGTCAAAACGTGACCTCTATAATGCTGACCAACGTCCATTAATCTTCTAAAACTTGTAAATTTAGAGGAAGGAAAAACCTTAATTCTTGAATTTGGTTGACATTGATCCAGAGGATGACAGACTTTCTTTGTTCCCCAGTTAAATGCAACTCTTCCATTCTTCCAACAGCCTAGGCCCTGACCCAAGCAAAATTCAATCCAATATTTCAATTCCACAAGCACTTATTAAGTGCATATTACTTTCCTGGCACTGCACGGGCCATTGGAGATAAAAAGACAAAATGGAACAATCCCTGCCTTCAACGAGTCTGCATTCTAACTCTAATATA
Source organism: Antechinus flavipes (assembly GCF_016432865.1). Lineage (NCBI taxonomy): Eukaryota > Metazoa > Chordata > Mammalia > Dasyuromorphia > Dasyuridae > Antechinus > Antechinus flavipes. The sequence continues at coordinate 463,758,740 of NC_067401.1, forward strand.
AAATAGCAGTATTTTATATTTATGGCCTACTTTTTTTCTAAGTATTTGAGAATCACCCTTTGACAATGTGGACTATTTCATTCCCATGTTGCCTATCTAAAGAGTCTGTTAAATCTAGGGGAAAACCCATTATCGATTTTTAGTGCATTGATTTAAGAGACTTGGCTTTGCCAATGGCTTGATGTCTCTGGGCCTCAGTTTCTCCATCTGTAAAATGAGGTGGTTGGACCAAATGAGCCAGAAGGTCCCTTCTAGTTTTCATATATGATCCTGAAATCTCCATGATCATCTGGACCTCATCATATTCCAATAAGGGACACTCTCCAATGAGTGTGAGAAATGTTTATTCTGATTCAAATCCTGTGCCTTTCATCATCATCAGCACAACAATAACAACAATGATATTAACTGGGACTTATATTGTGCTTTGAGATTTGTAAATCACTGGACAAATGCTATCTCATTGGATCCTCCTTTGAAGCCATGATGGTATTCTCTAGGGTGGATGTCCTTCCCTTTATTTTACATACTCCATAATTCAGATTACCTCAAAAATATTCCACTGAATCTGAGATATAATCAATTTGTATGACGCCTCTAACAACCCAAACTTCACCCTATCCACACTTGCCTGTCCTAAGTAGACAAGAGCTACCTGAGTTCTCCCATAAGTTCATCACAGGAAGTCCACCCACCATGTTGGAGATACTGCATGGATACCATTGAAGCATGTGGAGGTGCCATTCATTCTCTCTCTTTCTCTCTCTGTGAGAGAGAGACAGAGACAGAGAAAGAGAGAGAGAGACAGAGACAGAGACAGAGAGATAGAGAAAGACAGAGAGTCTGTCTCTCTCTCTTCCCCCCCCACCCCATCTCATCTTTTTTTTTTGGGAGGGGCTGCATATTTCCTCCATGACATTACTACATTTCTGCTGTGTGATTCTGTACTTTTAATACATTGCTATCAACACTCACCATCCGTTTATCTGTAGCCCTTTATAATATCCATTTTCCACTCTTCAGAGACCAATGTCAGACTGCAACTCATCAAAACATTTTCTGTAAAAATTCCTATTTTTTCCTAAAGTGTTCATCTGCTAACTCCAACGGCTTGGGTCAGGGCCTAGGGTGTCGGAAGAATGGAGGAGCTGCATGTGTTTGGGGAACAAAAAAGTCTGTTATCCTCTGGACGATTCCGCCTCCATTTTTCTAATTGTCGTGATTTACAGCTCTCTGTCCCGGCTGCCATCACTAACTGATTGGACACATCCAGCCCTGGATGGGAGGCTGAGAATTGGGGTTAATGTGAGTGAGAGCTTAGTAAGGAATTAACTAAATACCAACAATGAGGTCTCTGAGGGGAACGATCGCTCGGAGGCCCCGCTCCGGCCCAGGCTAACAAAGCCCCGTATTTGTAAAACATGGCAGAAGAAAAATGCCTCCATGGCCATCACCTGGACTGGACGCCAGGGCCCTCGATGATGTGCTTTTAGATGGATCATTCTTAGTGCAATTCTTTCAACACTCCCTCCCCCCTCCCCAGCCCCATCTCCCAGGATGCTGAAGTCACACGTAGGTGTTGTCAACTCCAGGCAGGCATAAATAGGAACTCCCACCACTGGGAAGAGTAACAATTTGTAATGCAACAATTAACAGAAATATTGACTTAAGCCGGCGCTCAGCGGGGAGTGAGCTCCCAGAATCACCGGAACATCCCTTGTACAGTAGCCCGGAGATGCCAGGATGGTGAGGGAGGAGGAAGTCGGGGCACTCCGGGCTGGGTCCTGAACAGCTGTAAAATGGCACCCACCCCTCTGTATCCATTCCCCAAACCCTACTTTCATCATGGAAATCCACATAGAGAGAAATCCCAGTTTGTGACTTCTCAGTCTGCAAAATTCCAGTCAGGGAGACCATTCCAGCAGGCAGGGGGAGAGCAGGAGCCCGGCCGCCGGGGGTATTGTGCTGCTTGGGTTTTCCAGAGACAAGATGACTCTCATTCTCTCTAGCTCCCCTCCCCACCCCCACAATAAAAAACCAGCTTAGATCCCAAGCCCAACATCAGTTTTTTTCCACTTTCATCTTGTCCTCCAGATCCAGTAAAGTAAATAAGATGTCCACAGGAATAATGGAAACCCCACTAGCCTCTGCTAGGGCCTCTTCATGCCAATTAAGCACCTTCTGTGCAGCCAGGAGAGCTGCAGGCCGGCCTGCCTGAGGCCGGGGCAGCTTCCAGCAGGGCTGAGGCTCAACCTCGGCAAGCCTCGGGCCCCAAATACCAGGACTGCTTCCAGCCTCCTCCTCTCTCTCCCTCCAGCAGATTCTCTGGCTGTCTCCTCTCAAGCCCTTGAGAGCGGATCTTCTTTACCTGGAGCAATGATTTGGAAACTTACACACACATGTGTGTGTGCACATGCATGTATGTGCCCACGGATCCACGTGGATCTGTGTATTTCTGTGGAGACCAGCACATTTTGGGCATCCCTATGTAGAGAGGCTCGCACACAGACACACTCACCAGCTTATTCGCAGGTGAATACTCTCCTAACAAAGAGCTCCCCGGATTATTTTCCATGGCTATTCCATGTAGGGAAATCCAATTTAGAGCCGGCAGAAATCTGGACAGATGCATTTCATGTCCACAGAAACATTTCCAGGCCGAGTCAGTTCCACTGAGGTGAGAATCCCGGGAACATCCCCACTTGTGCGCTCAAGGGGCAGGGTTTCTATGTTTGTGTATGTGGATGTTTGCAAGTGTGTATATTCCCATGGAGGATGCAAGTTCTGTGGATGTACGGACTTGCATCGCCTTGTAGGAGTAATACACACGCGTTGTGTATGTATTTTACGTGTGTTCCTATGGGCCATACACATGTATGTTGGATTACACGCGTCGGAGGTTGCAGTTGTGTGTCCACACATGTATGTGCGTGGGTTACGGATGTAAGTGGGTCACATGTGTACTTGTACCTGGCGATTTTACATATATGACTATAAGCCACATTGCTGTGGGCCTTGCACATGTGTAGACGCCGGCTGTGTATCTGTCCCACGTGCACTTATACTCGTGGCTCCTTATGTGTGTGAGGACGTGCACGTGTGTACCGCGGGGACGTTGAGTGTGTCTGCGTGGAGAAGGATTGTCAGGAGGTCTCTCCTTCAGGGATTTGGGAGGAACTGGGGGGAAATATTTTGCCGCACAAAGGAAAATCTTGTCAACGGCCTTTAGGTGAGGAGGAAATAAAACTCTAACCTTTGACACCTGCCCTCCCCCACCTTCTTAACAAACAATCGGAGTTCGCACTCGCGAGGGAAGGGGAGCGAAAGCTCAGCTGTTCAGGGCCGGGGCTTCTCCCCCATTGGGTTATCGATTAAGCGGCGGGCCGGGGACCCGAGGTTGGTGACAGACCAGGGGACGTCCTCTGGGCCGGCAGCTCACGTGATTTGCTCCCGTCGGGCCGGGCGCCTTAGGTGGAGCCCGGGGAGGGGGGCGGCCCCTCGGGGCCCGGGAGCCCCCTGCCGCGTGATCCAATGAAGCGGGCCTCCCCCGCACCTGAGCAGGCCGGGCCGAGCCCCGGGGGCTCCCGGAGCCGCCCGCGGCTCCCCGCTCCTCGAGAGCTGACATATATCCTGCTCTTAAGACAAGCCCGCGATTGCAAATCCGGGAATATAAATTACTCTTTCATCTTTCTTTGGTTTTCTTTCTTTTGCTTCAGTTTTGCTTCCAGTATAAACTTTCCTGTCAAAAGGACATTTCTGAGGTGTCACATCCCGCGCCGGTAATGAGCAGGTTGACAAATGTGGAAGGTGAGCAGACATTCGGGGCCGCCGCAGCTGCCGAGCGGCCGGCCGAGCCGCAGCCCGACGAGCCCGTGACTTTCAGGAAGGATAACGAGGCTTTGAAGGATGGGAAAGCTGTTGCCTTCAACCTGCCCTTCTGCTACTTAGTAATTAGATAATTAGTCAGGCCCTAATTAGGGGATCAAGGTGCAGGAAAACAATTAGTGGGGAAGGAATGAGTACATAAAAGGGAAATGGAGATTCCCGAAAACAATATGGAATTTTACGATATTCCTATTTGCGGTAATAATCCGGGGCCTCTCCTCCGTCAGTTGGGTGAATCTCCTCGCCCGGGCCTCCGGCAGCCCCGCCGCCTCCGTCTCCGAGCCCCGGCCGCAGGGGCCGGGAAGGGGCCCCGGTTCGAAGCTGCCCACGTCAGCCGGCAGCCGGCGAGGCCGCCCCACTCGCGGGCCGCGGGCTCGTGCAGGAACTTGGTGGAGGCTCCCGCTCCCACACGCACACAGCTGCAAAAAAAAATAAATAAACAAAAACCAAACCCGCAGCAATCTGCCCACCGGCCCACGATGCGATTGAGGGGGGAGGGGAGGGCAGAGTCATCTCCCGGGGCTCGGGAAAACGGGGGAAGCCTCGTAAACCCCCCTTCCGGGTGGCTAAGAATGGCTAAACAGGTAAACAAGTTTGCGGGGCCCTTCCTGGGGCTCGGAATTATGAACACATTGTCTTGTTATCGTGATTAAAATTAAATGATGTTCTAGGCTCCCTGACAAATGAATTTGGACCGCTTACAGGGCCGGCATTACTCGAAATTATGAAACTGAGCTGGGGGGGGGGGGGGGGCAGAAAAAGAGGGACAAAGAGAGAAAATTGAGCCTAACAGCCTGGTCCTTAACTATTATTTACCTATTATCTGAGAGAATTGAATCTCGGCGTGCTGCAGCAGAGAATAATAAAAGATGTGTAGGCTTTACAAGGCCCCGTCCTCCCATCCAGCAAGCACCAATTCCCCAGAGCTCCATTGCCAGCACTGGCTCAGCTTGTCTGATCATTTATCCATAATTAGAAAATTAATATTTTAGATGGCGCTATGATGAACCCATTATGGTGATGGGCCCCGATATCAATTATAACTTCCATTTCAATTTCACTTACAGCCGAGTAATGGGTCCTGGTGGCGGCTCGGTGATGGGCTGAGGCTGCCGAGCGTGACGAATACAGATCACTGCGCATTAAGATGAGCAATCATTTGAACATGTATTAAAAACTATTTACAAGCAATGTAATTGACCGGGGTCAGGGGGAGATGCTGAAAAATGGACAGGTTGACAAATTCTTGTTCCGTACCAACAGAAAGGATTTATTAATTTCTTTGGCTGTAATTGAATTTTTGAAAGGTTCTTGTTAAGCTCTCATTGCTTTGCTCATCTCCTGCACTGACCTTCCATAGATCTGGCTCTGGAGTTCCTGGTCGCCTTCATAGCCCTTGGCAGAGAGATGGCTGATGGAATTTAGAAAGGGGGGTGGGGGGGAAGGAAAAAAAAAAAAACAAGCAGCCACTTTGAAAATAGATGCAGCAGACAGGAAGAGAAGTGCCGACCTGCCATTGTGGAACTTGTCCCGGCTCTCGACACGTAGACGGATCTGTTCTTGTCTACCTGAATATGTATCTTTGCATACACAAATTTCTAGCCCTGTACTTAGATGGAGATTAGCTAGCTATGGAGGGATTTCCCTAATCCTGTGGATGTTCACTTCAACAATGAGGGATGGAATTCTATATTTTACCAGTTTGGGGGCTGACGGGAACAATGATTTAAAGGTAGAGTAACCTTTCTGTGATATAACAAAGTTCAATTTTAATAAAATGGGTAAAGGCAGGGTTGCTTGGTTTTTTTTGTTTGTTTTTTCCCCCATCTGTAGCTTCTGAGACATCAATGCCGCATTGATGTCTGATTCCCACTTAACCATTTGTGTTTGCTAAGATAATGTTGCAAATTATTTCAAATTCTCCTTCCCCTTTCCTCAGGAGTGGGGGCAAGGGGAGAAAATAATTACTGGCAGAATGATATTGCGGTTTGTGTCTGGCGGCCCTCCCTGGGAAGCTTTTCCCTTCCTTCCCTCTTGCTAAAGCTTTCCTGGCTGGGGCCAATTAATCCACATTTTTTTTTTAAATCCGGTATATAGGAAGGGGCAGATCGCAGCTCTCTATGCAAAGCAACCAGAATGGCTTCCCAGCTTCTCCCAGGCGAGAGTCCACTTCCTTCCCAAATTAGTCACCTTTAAGGCAGCGTGTGGCGAGCAGTGCAGGGGGAGAGGACGGGAGCCCCCGTGCAAGAACGCAGCGTAAGATAAATTATGAAAATCTCTCCGCATCTTTATTTGTTAATTTTCTGTGGCCTTGGGATGCTTTGGCTGAGCTTGTCCTGGCTCAGGCTCATGCATTTCCCCTTGTTTTCGCGATGTCAGTTTAATTGTTCACTGTCAGGGGTAGAGTCGGAGATAACAAGCTTAGCAAATGATGTCTGCTGTTACAACACAGTGATTAATATTTTACATGTTATTATCCTCTGTCCATTACGACAGCAAATTAAACTATAAATCACACCTTCTGCCTATGTCACGGAATCATAAATTGTCTCTACCTCTGACTCGCTCGGCTGCTGCGGCTTGGAAGGTTCTCTCTTTCATGAGAAAACAGAGTACAGGAAAGTGCCTGTATGCTTTAGTCTGAGTTATGGACTAGTCAGAAGCACAATATACATCAGGGCTTATGAAAAATGGGGAGTTTGTTCTGCTATAAAGCACAAGAAAACGAAGCATCTGGGTAAAAGTTTGGAGCTGTTATGGGGAAACAATATGTTACAGAAAAATTCCTGGTGCTCTTCTTGAAACAATTACTGTAGCAAAAGGCAACAGCTTCCTCCAGGACTTGGCCACGTGTGGGGAAATTCACCCGGGTGCTTGTCCGTGGGGCTTAAGGAGACAGTCAAGGAGAGAAATGAGCCCTGGCTTCCTAGGGAGTGGGCTGCTGACAAGCAGCATCCCATGGAAGAGAGTGGTCCTGATTTCAGGAAAGCCGGTGCGAGAGGCAACGACTGTCCTGTGGGCACCTTGATGGGTTTTTTTAATGTCCTTGTGCTTTTGCTACCTTCCAGGAGGTGAGTGTGACTGGGAGTTGTCCCTGGCCTGGCTACCCATGATCACCCACCTGGGTTGGATGAGTGGCGGGGAAACTACCTTCAATAGCAAAGACCACTGGTTACCCAGATGCAGTGAAGGAGAAAGAGACAAAACCCAAAATGGCAGCTCCAGCTCATCATAGCATCTGGTCCAACTCTTTCACTTTCCAGATAATAATAACAACTGACAGTTATATAGTGCTTTAAAGTTTGCAAAGTGCTTGATGTTATCTAATCCTCATAATTCTTATGATTGCACCCATTTTACAGATGAAGAAACTGACAGCAAAGGAGGTTAAGTAACTTGAAAGAGACATCTAGATAGTAAATGGATAAGGCAGAGTTTGAACTCTGGTCTTCCTGCAATCTATTCATTCTTTCAGCTACCTGCTTCAACATTTTGGGGTGAAATGGACCCCTTTGGCCATCTGATGAAGCCACCGCACCCCTTCTTAGAACATTTTTACATATATCAAATAAAATCCATAGGATTACATAGGAAATCAATTAGATTGAAATGCAGAGATCAAAATATATTTTTTAAAAAGTTCATAATCTCAAGATTAAGAACTTCTAATACAGAACTTTAATGTTTACAAAGAGCTTTATCTATGTTATCTCATTTGATACTCCCAGCAATCCCAAGAAGTAGATGCTATTATTATTCCTGTTTTTACAGGCAAAGAAAGTGAGGTTGAGGAATGAAGGCGCTTACTTGGGGCTCTTGCAACTGGTAGTTGAGGGAGAATTTGAACCCAGGTCTTCCTGAGTCCAACTCTTTCCCTTAATCTATTACACAAAGCAGATGAGAAAACTGAGGGTTACCCAAGCCATAAATGTCATCCAATCAGTGTCAACAAGTATATTTTAAGGGATTGATTGATATAGATAAAAGGGAAGCAATAACTTCCCTTTTGCCCTTTGAGGCACATATTACTAGTTGAAAAGGGTTTTTTCAAAGGATTTTTAACTCTTTATAGGGTCAATCACTTCTTAGTGGGTTTTCCCTCCCACCCACCCAGTGAAATTGAAAGGCTTCCATTTCTTAGTTTTCAAAAGTTTTGTGGGAAAAAAATCCTCAACTGGTGACAACTTTCTGCTCCTGGGTTTGTTTGTTTTTGTTTGTTTTGCATTTAGCTAGACTGGTCATTAAATGCCAGATTGAGCTGAAATCTCTCTGGTTCTCTGTCTCTGTCTCTGTTTCTCTCTGTGTGTCTCTCTTTGTCTCTCCATCTCTGTCTCTGTCTGTCTCTCCATTTCTTTCTCTCTGGTGTCTCTGTCTCTCCTCTTCTTTTCTCTGCTGTCTGCCTCCGTCTGTCTCTCTGTCTGTCTCTCTATCTGTCTCTGTGTGTGGGTGTGTGGGTATGTCCTTATCTTTGCCTAGTGGGATTCCCAGCTTCCTTCAAACACAGCTCTGGTGCAGTTAGCTTCCATTGAACTTGCCTATTTTTAGCCATCACCAGGTGACAGACTAAGGAGTTGCCCAAGGTTTGTTGTATCATCCAGAAGAGACAAGTTCTTCAGAGGGGAGCCTCTGTGTCCCAAGAAGTGGGCAGTCTCATCCCCAAATGTGTTGCATGGAGTACAATCTTTCCTCTTTGAGAGAGAATTTAGAGGAGGACTTTGAGAACCACTTCTCTGATGCTCTTCCCTTTTATAGGAGAAAAATGGGCCTCAGCAAGGCTTGAGTGCCCCAAATGAATGCAAGTTGAAAGTAACTAAACTGGTCATCTCAGGTCTCAAGTAATCCATGCTCTCTCCCCCATCGCCCTTTCCTTCCCATTAGAATTTAGTCTCCTTGATGGTAAAGGCAAAAGTTTTACTATCTTCCCATCCCCAGCTCCTAGCACATTGATTGGTATGTAGTAGGCACTTAACAAATGCCTAGATAGGCTTGGACTGGCCTGGATTACATTGAGTTGGATTGGAACAGATTGGGCTGGTTTATGTTGTCCTACAAGTCCTAAAGGGGCTAAATAGATTTTACCAATGGCCCCAATAATGGATAGAGAAATCCTTGTTGAAAAAAAAGTACTGATCTAGAGACCCATTTGTTTAAGTGAATTATCACAGTGACTTATAAAATTGTATTGGTTAAATCATTTATTTATTTTCATTTTTCACCTAGAAAAGTGAGCCTAGAGAGTTAGTTGCACATAGTAGGCTCTTAATAGATATGTGCTTAAGTGGATTCCCTGGACTTGGTACTTTTCTGCTTTTTTTTTTAATGGAGGGAGGGGGTTAGAAGTAACAATGACATTTAAGCTTCCTAATTTAGTGAGATTGTATTACTAGAATGCTGGGGTTGACCCAATGATGTCAAGATGAATTATTCTGTAAATATCCCTTTCTGTCTTTTTAAAGGCCTGCTGCTATTTTAGAAAAAACTTGTCCCTATTCTTTCATTTCTATTATTTTCACAATAATAGTAACTGATCTCACCTGGGGCTTTAGAGTTTGAAAAATGCTTTAATCCATTTTCTCATTTGATCCTCACAATAACCTGGTGACATATTACTACAGGAATTATTACCCCCAATTTACAGATGAAGAAATTGATCATGGTCACAGAATCAGAAAATCCTTGAGTTGTAAGGCACCAGAGAAGGTGTTTAATCCAAGCTCCCATCCCATACAAATATCGATACCTTCCATATCCCTCTCCGATGATCTTCCTGTACCTGCTTAAATACCTCCACTGACGAGAAGCTCACTTCTTCAAGAGATTTACATTCAGTTTGTTAACATTCCCAGAAATTTAGACTTGTCTGAAAATTGTCCCTTATATGGAACCCAAAGTTGTCTCTCCATAATTAAAAAAGTGAGCTTGAGTGATTTGTTATCTTTTTATTGGGAGAAAATTACACATACATATAGGCATATAAAATATGTGTACACAAAAATACATACCTTTACAAACACACATATAAATGTAGGCATGTATGTACAATGACCCTGGACTAGTCACTTAATTGTGCTCTGCCTCAATTTCCTTATCTGCAAAATGAGGATAATAATAGTTCCCAGAGAATTTTGAGGATAAATTGAAAATATTTGTAAAATATTTGGCAAACATTAAAGATATATAGATAGTAGCTATTGTGATTCATTATACACATTTGTGCAAATATAAATATAAGTGTGTGTAAAATACTTCTATATGTGTATATATATACAGACACATATATACATCAACAAACATTTATCAGGGGCTTACTATGTGCCAGGCACACCCCAAGAATCATGGAGCTCCCCACCTTGGAATCAGCAGAATGAGGGAGTTGGACTCTATGGCCTCTGAGGCACGTTCAGGTCTCCGATGCTAGGAGCCCTGGACAGAAATCTTCCATGGCTCCCTATCTCCTCGGGGAGAACCAGCATATTCATCTTGCAGCCACCAAATGTCCTCTAGACTCTCGTTCCATCCTTCCTTTCCAGACTGATAGTAATAAATGCCTACTGACTGATTGATGCAGTTCCTGCTACAGACTTGAATTGAATGGAATTCTGTATTATTGGGAATGAAAACTAGTTATAGAACACCAGACAATGGGTGGGGGAGGGGATCGGATTCTCCTGTCCTCTTTCCATGGATGTCACTGATTTGTTGAGCTGTCAATCAGCAGCAGACCAACCAGAGAAGGTTTTAATTAATCGCAGTAAGAGTTGCCTGGCCCGATACTGACGGATGGCTGGGTCAGTGACAGGGGCCCCATAACGCAAGGGTTTCTGCAAGAAGTCAAAGAGGCTGGCTTGTTCCAATTTAACTCAAGAAGCAGGAGGGAGGCAGCAGTTTGACAAATCAAAGTAAATCCAGTAAACTCCCTGAGGGCAGGGAAGGGACTTTCTTTTTTATCTTTGAATTTCTATCCCTTGCTTTGGCCACAATACTTATTTATTTATTTATTTTATAGCTTTTTATTTTTCAAAACAGAGGGATAGATAGTTTTCAACATTCACTCCAGCAAAATCTTGTGTTCCAAATTTTTTTTTCTCCCTCTCTTCCCCCTATCTCTTCCCCTAGATGGTAAATAATTCAATATGTGTTAAACATGTGAAATTTTCTATACATATTTACACAATCAGGTAAAAAAAAATGAGAAAGAAAACAAAATGCAAGCAGACAACAACAACAAAAGTGAAAGCACTATGTTGTGATCAGTCCCCACAGTCCATTATCTGCAGATGACTCTCTTCATCACAAGACCACTGGAACTGGTTTGGCCACCATATTAAATAAATGTAAGCTTGGGCAAGCCTGGGAAATTTTTGCTCCTACATACAGATACGAAATTAATCACCAATCCGCAAACATTTATGAAGCACCTACTGTGTGTCAGGCCCTGTGCTAACTGCTAGAGATACAAAGATGAAAATGGAATCTTCTCTGCCCTCAGTAAGTTGACGTTCTTCTGGGAGGACAGACATAGAGTGAGGTTGGAAAACAATGGCTTTGCCCCACAGCATATGCTGAGCCTCTTGAATCCCAGAAAGAGATCTCAAAAAAGCTCTTTGGGTTTTCTGGGGCTGAGTTCTTTCTGAAATCAGCTTGGGAACTTCAGCTCCCAGCTGGGATTGAAGAAAGAAAACATAAGGAACTCCCACCCTAAGCTAATGTAAAGTCCCCCTCCTCCCCCACCAAAGAGGCAAATGTCTGAACCAGAAAATATGGCTTAGGGAATTAATTAAGCCTGAGGCTACTTGCCAGCCAGGAGTGGTCCTGCTCTGTGTATTAAATAGTTTGCCTCCTGGGGCAAAGAATCTCCTATTGGATATTTTTAAAAGCCTGATCTAAAAAAGACCCCGACAGGAACAAAAGGACTACACACGCTTTGAGGAAGAGGATTGAACCCATTTATATCTTTTTAATTGAACTAGGTTGAAAGCGGACATGGCCGTAACACAAAATACTGGAGCAAATGTAGGGTCAACTCCTCAGACTTCTCTGTAAGGGAGAGTAGGGAGAAATCTTATAGTTGGGCCCCCAAATAGCTGTACCTAAATATTCCTGTGTGGTGCCATCCTTGACCATTATCAATATTTACTTAACCCCATCACTTGCTAAGCATAATACTCTATACTAAAGGCTAAAAGGTTACCGGTAGAGATCTCCCAGTCACTCAGGTTTTTATATCAAAGATGGTAGCCAAGTATTTCCCAGATGAATTTATCAGACAAAAAGATGGACTTACTTAGGAAGATGTGACAGCTCTTTGAAATCCGAAATGGGCCCATCTGTCCAGGGTCATTATGTGCATCCGGTGACCCCTCGAGGTCCCCGCCAATGCTAGACTTCTCACCCTATGTATGGTAAGAGCTTACCCTTCTATTTAATGAATAACAAGAATCCACAGTACTCCCATATATATTAATGAGATAAAGGTACTTTAAGGCCCCAATATAATCTGTTTATGCATTATACATTCTTCTTGTTATTATTCAACCTTGATGGAGCACCCACCCTTTAATAAGTTTTTCATAGAACTGTCTGACAACTCTCATTGGTCTGCAGTAATAAAAACCAGAATAAGGAATAAATGTCAATAATAATCTTCATTGATATTCATATAGCTTAAGGTTTACAAGTCACTTTGCTTGCATTATATCATTTGATCCTCATTAACAATCCTACAAAGTATTTGCTCTCATTATCCCCATTTTATAGATGAGGAAACTGAGACTTGGGAGGAGATTAGTGCCGTAGCCAAATCCCACAATTAGTTAATGTCTAAATTGGGATTTTAATCTGGATCTATAGCTGGAAGAGGCTCAGTTAGGGCAATTGAATGAAGGGCTTCTGACCCCAAAGTCAGTGCTTTTCTAGAACTAGTCTCCCAGCCTTCCAATCAGAGCTCCATCAGCCTTTCTCCAAGGGAAGCCAATAGATAGTTCCCTGAAGCTGGGATCAGCTCCTTACCTCCTCTCACTTATACAGTTTTTAAGAATCATCATCCCACACCCTGCTAAAACTTAGAATAGGAAGTAACCAGGAGGGGGCACTTCCTCTTTTTACTTTATTTGGCTCACTAAGGTTTGCAAAGCACATTGTGCCAGTCATCTCAGCCTTCAAAGACTTATTTGTTAGCCTTATTTTTCATATGAAGACACAAATTAAAAGTCAAAAGACTTGGCCAGGGTCACCCAACCAGCGAGCAGGTGAGCAAGAAATGAAGCTCAGGTATTCCCAAGTCCAAGCCTAGAATTTTTCCCTTTATCAATGAATCAATCCATCCATCAAACCACAAAGATATATTAAGTCGCTATTATGTGTAAAGTACGAGGGCTGCAAAGACAAACCCCAACAGTCTCTGCTCTCAGAGACTGTTCTGCTGGAAGGATGAAGTCCAAGGGAAAGAAGACTGGGTTTGAATCTCATTTGGCCACTTATCAATTGTCTCATTCAGGGCAAGCCAAGACCTCTCTGGGTCTCAGTTTCCTCATCTGTAAGCGAGGGGCATCTGAAGTCACTTCCTGCTCGGGATCAACGAATGAATGGAGGCATGAAAACGGAGGCCACCCCGTATAGCCACTAAATTGCTAAATCTCAGTCAAAAAGACCCAAGTTTGAATCTTGCTGCTGGATATTTAATAAAAGGGACTTAGATTAAATGGCTTTTGAGATCCCTTCCACTCTACTTACGATCCATTTACTAAGAACTTAACTATGCGTCAAGCAGAATAAATAATAAAATGATTGGGACAGGAATCACTTTCCTGATATCTGTGCTAGCCAGATGCCCCATGGGGGAGTGAGAGGGCCACTGGAAGGAGAAGATGAGGAAGGCCTGGAAATCTGTGACTGAATAATGAATGGAGCACCTGAGAAAACTCGTCCTTCCCTGCTCTCTGTAAATACAGGGTCTCTTTTTAACATAAAGCAGAGGAGGGGGCCGTATCTGGAATATCCAGATGGAGGCCTTCAGGACGGAGAAAACATTATGTGCCTGTATGTTGAATGTATTTTCTCTTTCCAAAAAAAATAATAATAATAAAAAAGCACTGCACAAAAGTTATGTTTCGACATAAAGGCAGTCTGTGTTTCATAGCTATTCTAATTTATGGGCCGTACATTCCTGTGATTGTCTTGAACTGAATAGCCAAGTAAATAATCATATCTAGCCATAAGTAAATCACTTGGAGGTGAACCAAGCCTGTCTGAGGCCTTCAGGAAGGGGGTAACCATTATATTTGGAAGATGAGTTCAAAGAAAACTCTTTATTCAATTCAACGGATATTTACTGAGCACCTACTATGTGCGATGAGCTTCTACTCCCATAAGGGCAATAAGACGCAGACCCAAATAAACAGAATACAAATTGGGGCATGCGTATTTTTAAATGAGGTACATAAAAGCCATGATCTATAAAGTCCCCTCCAGCTCGAACATAATCACATCAAGGATATGTGGGGAAAAGACTAACCCTATTATTATTTGCGGGGTGGGAGCTAGAAGTTGAGGGAAGATAATAAACATGGAACATCAGTGTGATGCTAGGGACAGAACTGGATTCAACATCAGACTCATGGAAGACTTAGGTTCAAGTACGGTTTCTGATACACTCTAGCTCTTGAACTCTGGGTGATTTCACCTTTCAGCTTTTGAGGCTGTCATTTTAAACCCAAAGTCATCAGCCTACATTGTTAGAGTGAGGTTCTTTATCTGAAATTTCCATATACAAATGACATCGTAGCTCAAGTCACTGTTTCTATAATTTTTTTAATTCAGTCATAAAGTTGATAAAATCTTTTCTATTGTGACTGTGGACAAGTCTGATTGGGGATGGCTCATTTTGGTGGATCAGTAACTCAAAGAATAACCAGATAATAATAATAATAATAATAATAGATAGCTGTCTTCTCTAATAATAATAATAATCACTAGCATGTAAATTTTGCCATGCAATTTACATGTAGTATCTCATATTAACTTCACAATAACCTTGGAAGTAGATGGCATTATTCCCATTTTTCAGATTTACAAAGTGAGACAGATCAAGATTAAATGATTTATTTGGGGTCACACAGAGGAGGTGTGTCTAAGGTAGGGTTTGGAGGCAGATCTTCCTGAACTCTCTGATTCCGGGCCCAGCATCAGATCCCTCAGACCACTTGCCTCTCATTTAAGGTATGGGCTAGACCATGGAAGGAACTAAGGTCCCTGCAAATGCTGAGATCCTGAGAACAAGCTGGTACTTGTTGGGATGGATTGAAAGAGGCTAAAGTTTGTGGACAGTGTCTGTAGCCTTACATGATCCAAGATGCTCCTTCCTGTCTCTGGCAAGGAGAAGACACTTGGCCGCCATCTTGGTATTTTAGAGTGAAATAGTGAGACAGGCTAGGTTCCTTCAGAGTAGGCACAGGTATTTCAGGATAAATGTGGTTAAATTGGCCAAGGAAGGTGGCCTTGGTTCTGAAGATGAGGCAGAAAAGGGTGAGCCTCTGAATCAGGGAGCTGGCCTTGGTCCTGAGGATGAGGCAGGGTGTGAGACAGTATAGTGTAGGACAAAGGGACTGACAGATTGTAAAGGCATGGATTCAAATTCTGCCTCTTGACACTTAGCAGCTGTGTGTCCTGGGGCAAAACATTCGACTCTCTGATGGCTACTTCCTCAGGATGCAATATGGAACTTTTATAGTAGATGCATCTGAAGACCCTTCCAATTCATCCTCAAGAGCCCAGATCAAACAACAACTTCAGAGGAGATTTTAACCCATGTCCAATCATAAAAATATATCTGGAAGGAACTCAGAGAGTCTATTCCAACCCCGTTATTTTACAGGAGAGGCCCAAGGAAATAAAATGATTTGCTCCAAGCCACATGAGTACAGGTCATAAGCTTGAGTTGACATCTTGGATACTGTGTCCAGTCTGAAGTCCTGAAGACCTGAATTAAATCTGACCTCAGACACTTCCTAATTTTGTAACCCTGGGCAAATCACTTAACTTGTTTGCCTCAGTTTCCTCATATGTAAAAGGAACCAGGGGAAAAAATGGTAAATCATTCCAGTATCTCTGCAAAACAATAACATGGGATTATAGAGAATCGAACATGATTGAAAATAACTGAACAACAATGACAACAATTCTGATTCCAGGGAGAAATTTTGGTAGTTTTAAGCTTCACTAAGATTTTTGGGATATCAATACAGAATACATTTAGCCAGGTCCTGATCGGGCTCAATAATGAATCCTATGAAGTGAACACATAAATTTACACTATCCAAAGGGATAATTACATAAAACATGGCCAGGAAAATCAATCAGTAAGGGTCTACTTTGTCCTAGATACCAGAGGTGAACAGAAGGCAGTCTGCTCTCGGGGAGTTTACATTCTAACCAGGGAATACCAGAGACAGAAATTTAGATAAATGCAAAGTAGATGCAAGGTGTCTTCTAAGAGTACAAAGGCGATCCAGTTGTGTAGTCACAGCATTTGGATTTGAATCTGGATTCTGCCACTTGTGGCCTCTGTGAAACTGGACTGCAGTTTCCTTCTTTATGAGGGGAGCAAGGAATAAGCATTTATTAAGTGCCTACTAGCTAAGTGCTTTACAGACATTATCTCAACTTATCCTTACAACAATTCTGAGAGATAGGTGCTAGGAGTTTTCTTAACCTTGTTATCCCATTTTACAGTTGAGGAAACTGAGGCAAAAAGAATTTCAAGTGACTTGCGCAAGGCTATACAACTAACAAATATCTGAAATTAGATTTGGACTTAAGATCAGATGGGCCTTCCAATTTAAGGATCCTGGCATCTCTAAATAACTGAAGAAATTCGAGATCTTTAGTTTGGAGACTTAGGTAACTTTATGGTAGAATCCAATATTTAAAGGTCTATCAAATGGAAGAGGGATACGACTTTCTCCAATGATTCCCAGAGAGCAGATCTACAACTAAAAAGTGAAAATTACAAAGATACAAATATAGACTTAATATATGGGAAGGGGCAAGGAAGGGACGTCCTAACAAAGCTATCCATTCAGATTACTGAGCAATCAATCAACAAGTACCTACTATATGCCAGGTACTGTGATAGGCACTGAGACAAAAGACAAAAGAACAAAACAAAACAATCCCTGTCCCTCAAGAGCTTACATTCTATCAGGAAAATAAACATATGGAGGTTTCATTCTGTGTATGATGAATACAAAATTAAAATAAGGCAATTTGAAAAGAGAAGGCCTCTCTTACTTAGGATTTGTTCCTTTGATTTCCTTTTTTAATATTTAACCTGTACCAAACATCTTGATAACTGCTGACTTTTGAGATAATTTGATATAGTGTAATAATAGTTTTGATATAGTTTGCTATAGTTTTTGATAAGTTTTGATATAGCTTCTAGAAAGGCAATAGGATTATTGCTAGTTTAAACTCTTCAATTTCATTTGATTTTTTAAACCTCTCTTTACCAGTCACTATACTGTAGTCCTCCTGTCAGAACCATCCCACAGATCATAATTCTTAGTTCATGGGAACAACCAAACAAGAGGATGTTGTCCACTCAGCCAGGTGTAATAAGTTAGGGTCAGATGAAATGCTTCAAGGTCTGGGTCTCCAATTAGTGTCTAATTAGCTCCAACCAATGGGAGAAGGGTTCCCTACACTTGGAGGAGACAACCCTTTTCTTATAAATATTCCATTACAAGCTACCTCCTTCGATTAATCATATATATATGTATATATATGATTATAATAATAAAGCCCCTTTCTTTGAGAAATGAGTCTGGGTCTCTTGATAATTCTTACCTATCAAACTTGCTCTCCCACTACAATATGGCCCTGGAATAGGATGGCCACCCATTTTATAGGGAAGGAAACTGGCCTTCAGACAGGTTAAATGACTTGCCCAGAGTCACAGAAGAAGGGAGGAACAGGGCTGACACAGAAACTCCAACTGGCATATTTCTTTCTACCATCCTAGTTTTCACTGACCTTCATCCTTCCGTAGCCATTATCCCACCTCAGGTTTCTTTCCCTTTCCCCCAAGCTATCTTAATAGTTTCTTCATTAGCCTCCCTGCCTTCAAATCTCCCCTTGACAATCCACCTTGCATCCAATGTCCAAACTGATATTCCTAAAACATTCCTTCTCTTCTCAGGGAACTTCAAGGACTCTCTCTCCCCTTTAGGGTAGAAAATAACTCTACTATTTGACATTTAAAGCGCCTCATAATCCAGCTGCCATCTACTTTATAAAGCAACCAAATGGAGCAGTAGAGAATGTGCTGGACCTGGAGTCAGAAAGGAGAGTACAAATCCAGCCTCAGGAACATAAATGAGTTATGTGATTTTAGGCAAATGACTTTACCTCTGTTTGCCTTAGTTTCCTCATCTGTGAAATGGAGATAATAATGGCACTTTTGTTCCAGGCAGGTTTGTTATAAGATAATAAGATAAGATAATGTGCTCTGCAAACTTTATGAATGCTAGTTATTAGTATTAGTATTCTTATTTATGAACTATTCCACTCAGCCAACATGGGCTTCTAACTGATCCACACCCAATTTCCACCACCCATCTCTGTCCCTTTATCCACAATTAAATATATTCCCTCTTGGCTCCTGCCTCTTAAAATTTCTAATTTCCTCCTCAAGTCTCTCTTCTTGCAGAACTTATTCCAGATCCCCCAGCTGCTTCTTGGTCATAATATTTGAGTTACCAGTGCTGTCCCCCAAAGCCTTTCCTCCCTTCCAAAGCTCCTTCAAAGCTCAGCTCTAGTGCTACAGGGACTTTCCTAAACCACCAAAAAGCATTTTGAAGTCCAGATCCTAACATCTTTGCATCGTCAGACTTCACATCCCATGCCGAGTCTCTACACTACTGACTGAGAGAGCACTTACTTCTTGTAAATGCTTCCTTTTCTAACTCTAGCTCTAAGAACAGAAATCAAACCAATTGTTGTTTCATCAAAAGGACTTGTCAATCAATTGCCCTCTGATTCAAATCACCAATGATTTTCCTATCAAAATACTTTCCCCTGGCCACTATTCTGCCTCATTAGTTATCAGTGTCTATTAGTATATAAACTCCTTGAGGGCAGGGAATGTCTTGATTGTATTATATTTGTATGTACCTCCCCCCCCTTCTCCTTCTCTCCCCCTTATCAAAGTATCTGCCACATAGTAAGCTCTAAATCAATAAATAAACCAGTGAATAGATGAACAAAAAAAGAGTAAACAAATTAATAAATGAATTAACAGCAAATCAATGAATAAATGGATACATGCATTCATTTATTAAATCCTATTATGTAGCAGGCACAGATCCCACAGTTTCTAAGACCCTCTCTACTCCAATTCAATCAACAAACATTAAATGTTTACTATTTTCCAAGTTCTGTGCTGAACACTAGAGATTTTTTTTAAAAATCCACTAGTCCCTGCTTTCAAGGACAGCACATCTAAAGTGGGGAGACAACATATGGACTGCATACATACAAACAAAATATAAAAGACACTGAATTTATTCTGTAGATGTTTGTATTTGATCTCTACTCATATGTGTATATCGTGTTTTTCCCAATAGAACGCAAGTTCCTTGAGGCAGGAGCCGCTTCATTTTTGTTACTGTGCCCAACAGCTAACAGTGCCTAGCACATAGTAGATACTTAATAAACGCTCACTGAATTGATGAAGAAGTGAGTGCAGGAGTGAGTGAGTGAATGGATAGATGGATACTTTCCTAAAAAAAGAAAAGAAAAAATCCTGCTGCTTATTTGTTCTGAATCTCCCACGTTTAATTCCAGCTCACATCTGTGATACCCAATTTACAAGAAAAGGTTTTAAGGAATTGAAAACACATTCAGGGAAATCAGATCCAACCTTCAAGACTTCTCTTGTGATTACTGAGTCAAGTGCATCTGTAATTCAGTGTGTAAGATAACAGCTATGGCTTACTCATTCACTTTGCTAGAGAAGGATCCCCCACAGGTCTTCAGACTAATAGCACTTGGGCCAATGCCCATCTGTGGCGCAACAAATGATGTGCCAGAGAGTTGGCAAGGAAACCTCCTTGTTGTAAGTACACAGAGTGGCTGGATCACAAAACCACAGTATTTTAGGGCCTCAGGAACCTTTGGGGCCATCTCGTTCAGACACTACCTGACAAAGAATTCTTATTCTAATATATGTAAAGACAATTGGCCATTTAGCCTCTCCTTAAAGCCTTCCACTGAGGAGGAACCCAGCATTTTCAGAGGCACTCAGCCTACATTGGGACTCTCCTTATTATTCTACTCTCTGCTCTAGAGTCTGCCCTTCAATTAATTAATCAATTAACCCACAAGCATTTGTGAAGCACCTACTGCATACCAAGAACTATACCAAGGTCTGAAGATTCTAAGGAAGAAACAAAAAGGTTCTCAACCAGTTGGATCCTATAAGTACAAAATAAATATGAGATAATTTGAAGAAGAAATAATTTGAATACTGAAATTTGAATATTGAATTCAAATAAATTGAATAAATACAAGATAATTTGAGGAAGAAAGCACTAGCGGCTGGTAGGAACCACAATGGTTTTATTTGGAAGGTGGCGCTTGAGGCTTGAAGGAAGCAAGTTATTCTATTAGACTGTAAGCTCTTTGAAGGAAGACACTCTTTTGCCTCTTTTTGTGTCCCTGGGGCTTAGCACAGTGCCTGTTACATAATAAGTCTTAAAATAAGTGGGTTTGATTCTATGAGGCCGAGGTGAAGATGGAGTGCATTAGAGAGATAAACCAAGATGAAGAACAGAACGAAGGACGATTTGGCCAGAATGGAGTATATCTGTATAGAAGAATAAATCTAATTCCTCTTCCATCTGTCAAGTATACAATGACAGCTCTATTTTGTTCTTTCCCTCTTGTCTTGTCTTGTCTTCTCCAGATTAAACATCCCCAATTTATCTAACCAATTCCCATATGACATGAACTCATGGCCTTTAACAATCCTCATTTTCCTTTTCTGAATGTTTTTTGACTTGTCAAAGTCCCTTCGAATTTGCAATACCCAGAACTAAGCACAATATTCTAGATATAACCTTCCCGGGTCAAAGCACCAGAAATTCATTTTGTTGGCTACCACAGCTGCAAAAACCTTGAATCTTTTTCCAAAAAAACTGTTGTCTTACCCCTACTAACCCCATTTTGGACTTGTGAAGCTGATTTCTTGACCCCCAAAAGAGTTTACATTTTATCCTATGGAATTTCACCTGATTAGATTTATAGATTGGATTTGATATTTTTAGATCTCAAGTCTATTATTAGGAAGGGATGAGGGAGACAGAGGACAAATATTTGAATATTTACTATGTACCTAGCACTGTACTAAGCATTTTACAAATATTGTCTCATTTGATTTTCACAATAACCTTGAGTGGTAGGTGCTATTATTATCTCCATTTTACAGTTGTGGAAACTGAGGTAGACAGAAGTTGAGGGATTTATCCAGAGTCACACAGCTAGTAAATTAATTCTTTCTGACTCTAAGCTCTATCCACCAAGCTAGTTGATCTGGTGCATTTATCTATGACTCATGACTTTCACCTGGTGCATTCTCCTCAGGGACAGTTCCCTCCTTTTTTTTCATAGGTAATTCCCCATTTACATTCATAGAAACAATAAAATGCAATAAAACTTGTAGTGGGAGGGGGGGCAAAACAAAAGCATCAATTCCCCTCCCCTCACAATTTTAGAAATACTGGCTTTGGGATATTGTGGCTACTGTGCTGAGCCCCCTTCCCAGCTAAAGTTCACACACATCTGAGTAGGTGCTCTAGAACTGGGCTTCTTCAACTTTTTCCACTCATCACCCCTATTGCCTGAGAAGTTTTTGCATGATCCTATGCATATAGGAATATAAAATAGGTGTACAAATTTTAAAAAACATAGAATAAAGCTACAAAACCCGACAAGGGACAGGATGGCAAGTGCTTGGAATGTCCAACAGAGGAAGCCTGTGTGAGTATTTCCTCCAGAGTTGTAGCTCACAAGTCATTCACACACACCCTCCTGCATTCTCTTCTGCAAATCTTGGGGGAGGGAGTGACCAACCCAACATGCTGGATGGAAAAGTAAGCTGGATTTCCTTTGGATCTCTTGACACTTTAAATGGGTCAGCCAGGCTGACCACTGGTGCCTGACCCATACCCTTTCCCTTTTCTTAGATCTTTTGATGTTATCTCTAAAATAATTCTCAGGGTAGGATTCCTAATTGGCAAGAGGCAGCATGATATTCATGCTATGCGTTATTCCAATGTCCTTTAAGTGGCACATAAATTTAATTCTTCAAAGACAGTGGTATCCCATACTTCACAGATACCTGACTCTGGGGATTAAATTTGTCAAACCCACAATAAAAGAGACCGAGCCAGAGCTCTGAGCCAGTGGCACTTTATTAAGGGTCCATGGTCTCTAATAAAGTAGATCTCAGATTTTTCTCACAATCTGAGATGTCCTTCTGTCAGGCCCTTATTTTTATAAGCCTTGCTATCAGATTTGATATCTGAACACTCTAAAGAAGATACATGAAGTACAGAGTCCTGTTGGATGATAGATCTTGCTTCATGATCTAAAAATAATGCATCAGCTAGAAATGGTAGAGAATGGGTCTTGAGTTGGGTGAAGCATGGGGCATCTCCACTGACTAAGGGGTCATAACATGGTCACCACCTGCTCATATTGGCCAACAGAATGGTCCAGAGGTCCTAAATAAGTTGGGTGACTTTCCATGTTTTTAGTCATTTCTCTTATGCTGAGCTTGGTTATGATAACAAGGAAATATAAAAATGGAAGGCTTCTAGTTAGCTTGCTATGATTAAGCAAGTAAACTTACAATCTGTAGCCCACAGCTCTGGAGTCTAATAGGTAGAATTTATAATCCCTATCCATAATCAATCTGATTAATACTGATTGGAAAAGAGTAGGGGATCTAAGTTAATTGGTTCTCACATAAAATCATTAGAAAAATGTTAGGCACAACATTTTTGTACAGCTACAATCACAAAGTTCTCCTTAAAGAAAAAAAAGCTAACATAGATGAAGGAATATTCAGTGCTCATGGCTGGACTGTGCCAATATATATCTTTTCAGGAAATATCCTTTTGTAAAAGAGCTCATTAGTTATCGGTGATATTGACAAGATACTAACCCACACTGGCAAATTTGCCAGTAATATAATTACTGACAAATAACTTTGCCAAATAACATAATTATTTTAGGAGAGTAATTACTGGTGATTGAGATTAAGAACACACAAAGGTGCAGCCAGGTGGCACAGTGGATAGAGCACTAGCCCTGAAGTCAGGAGGACCTGAATTCAAATCTGACCTCAGACACTTAACACTTCCTAGCTGGGTGACTCTGGGCAAGTTGCCTCAGCAAAAACCAAAAACCAAAAAGAACACACGAGAATGTAGGACTCAAATCAATAATACTAGAAAGCCAGTCCAATATCTCAGAGGACGCCCCATAATCCTGAGGGGCAGAGGTGTTTAGCTGCCCTCTAGGGACCTGACTTGTCCAGGGAAAGAGGAAGTTGGGAGAAATATGCTCAAATTTTCAATCTTTATCAATGAGTTTTTGTGAGTCTTTTCTCTGTAGAAAGCAAATAATTTTTCTACATCCCACTAGTGTTGGGCATTGAGTGGCTTTCTAGAAGAGACTTTGAACCCTCTTGATTCCTTTTGGGGAAGCCCTCCACCTGAACCAAACCTGAGACTTACATGCTTTTCCCTGAAGTTTTATGGTGGGGGCACAGAGACAATGAAAAGCTGATCCTCCTCCTCTCCTCGAGATCAGTCCCTGCTACTGAACCTGGCCTGCTGGAGACTAGAAGTGGGATCCCTTAGTGGGAAAAGGCACCCTGGCTAACTAGGCCAGGACACCTTCTGCTACTCTATGAGCCAACCCAATAATGGCCCTTAGACTAACTAAAGGAACCCAGGGACTATTTTCTCTTTCACATCTCCAGGGCGTTTTTATTTTCCAGCATCCCTGAGGCACAAAGGGATTTGGGCCAAGTCCCCCTCTCCATGGAAAGGGTTTCATTTCCCCTGTTTGGCCCGTTTTAAAACCAACCACCAGAACAGCTTGTTAGCAAATAGAGAAGATAATGCACTGGGGGCATTTTAACGGCGCATTGTCCTTGAATGTCTAGCTAAATACAGGTAATAGCTCAGCACCTTGTAAATAAGGAACAGCATGTTCCGTCTGCTGGGGAGCGAGTCTGAACAAGCCGGCGCAGTGGCGGAGGTGGCAGAGTGCCTCTGTGAAGGTGACACTTGGTCTCATCAATGTCACCGGAGTCAATAAGCATCTCCCCAGCATGTGGTTTTTCCCTCCTCTCTTCCCATATCATGGCTCTATAAATGAGGAGGAAGAAGGTTTGCAAAACAAGGAAAGGAGCTTCTTAATCACGGAGGACCCCCCTTGGGTTCCCATTTGGGGCCACTGGGGGATCCCCATCTCCGGTCTGTTGTGTGTTGCTCATTTTAGAAAGTCTATAGAATCTGCCACTGTCCATCACAGCTGGCAGACCCCACTTTTTAGAGCAATCCAAAAATGAGGGGCTTCCAACAGATAAAATTGATTCTTTTAGTTTCTGCAAGCTTTCAGGAGTATGAACAGGGAGGAAAAGCTCATTGTAGAGGGAGGTGGGAGAATGCACATGGAGGGGTCCTTGCAGTGGACCCCCCTCAGGAACCCCAGGATCACACACAGAGGGAGAGCTATAACATCATCGGGGCAAACCTCATTTCACACCTGAGGAAACTGACAATCAAAAGCATAAAGTGATTGCTCAGTGTCACGTGCAGAGCCAATACCAGGAAGATCTGACCCAGTCCTTTCTAACTTCAAGACTAGCACTTTAACTACTATGTGTATAACCAATGGCTCTATGTCGGACTCTATAACTAGGGGACTCCATGCCAAAGGTCTCGCTTCTTTCAAGTCAACTGAATAAGCACTTATTAAGCACCTACTATGTACCGGGCACTGTGTTAAAAACTAGGGATACAAAGAAACACAGAAACAATCCCTGCTATCAAGAGCTCATAGTCTCATGGAATAAACAACATGAAACAATTTGTGTCAGTTATTATTCAAGAATTTGAACACAGGTCTCGGGTCAATAAGCAGCACTCTCCATATACAACACCACACTCACTCCGGAAGGTAAGCGAAGGGCAGATAAAACGGCAGGAAAGTTCAACGTTCCATGAGTTAATAATAACAAGAAATGGTTTTTACATAGAACTCCAAAATTTTCAAAGTACTTTACCTATATTATCTCCTTTCATCCTTACAAGTCCAAGAGGCAAGTGCTATTATTCTCCTCATATTATAGAGGAGGAAACTGAAGTTGAGAAAGGTTACGTGAGTTGTCTAGAGCCATATAACTAGTAAGTACCTGAGATTGATTTGCTGTTGTACCACCTGACAGTGGCTGCTGGAGATCCAACCCAGACCTGCCGAATGGATGTCCTCGTGTGAGAGAATGACACAAGAAGACTGAGAGGCCGCTGCTGTTCTCTGACCTGACTGGGAGACCGTTGTGTTGTCTGACCTCCCTCCTCTTCCCTCTGCCTACAATTTATTTCCTTCCCAGTTCGCAACACCTGTGTCAGCAAAGGCTGCCCCTCAACTCCTTCCGATGCTATGATCCACAGCTGTGAAGGCTCTCGGAGAATTGACCTGCCCCTTAACAGTTTGCGACTCCAGTCTTCTTGCCTGTGAGCTCAACATCCTAGTTACTGTAAAAAGAGTGCCCACTAAATATATCCTGAAGATCATAGCAAAGAGAACCAAAGTTCAGTGGATTCTCTAAAGTTCAATTGATAAATCAGCATTTATTAAGTGCCAGTGATATATGAGGTACTGTATGCAAGCCTCAAGATAAAAAGATAAACTGAAATAAAAACTATGTTACATCTTCCAAATGTTCCTTTTTTCAGGCCCCATTGTGTTAATTGAAGTCTTATGATATTATAGAATATGCTAAATGAGAGCCACAAGTATTCAGAAAGTTCCAATCTAACTATCTAGACAAGAAAATCAAGTGGATGAAAAGTGCCTAAGAATATGCAGCTGGATCAATAGCCCACTAAGCTGGCTCATCAGTTTATAAATCTTGAACAGATACTGCAAATAGCCAGTAAAATGGCCCTAAATTTCAATAAGAGGTAATGAGAGGGCTGGATTGCTTTGGGGAAATTATGTCAGGCTTTTAATATTCTCAAGCAGCTCCCTGAAATATAGGCAGCCATCCTTTAACCACTGAAAATTTTCGAGTGCTTCTTCAAGATATCTTAATGCTTGGAGCAACAAGGAGGTGACCTCATGGGCAAAAGAAATACAGGGTGGTCTTAATCTATTTCATCTTTAAATGATGAATTCATAAAGAATCTTGGCCTTGAAGTCTGTTGGGGTAGCAGAGAAAGGGATCAATAGGTTAGTTGACATATCATAAGGTCTTCAGGTCAATAAAAGACTTTGAATGAATGAATGAAAAGTATTTTTAAAATACTAACTTTGCCATGTTTCAGGTACTATGCAAAATACTAGGAAAATAAACACAAAAAGGCAAGACAGCTCTTGCCCTCAGTTTACCTTGTAGTAAGGGAAGACAATACATATAATCTCAGAAAAGTGTCCAAGGAGATGTTTTGGACTGGGAATCACAGGGATGGATGAATGGACTCATAAGGTAATTGATTGATAAACATAAACTTTTCCAGGAATGACAATATTAGTTTCATTACCATTACCAAAGTTGGGGCACGGAGGGAGGGAGAATAGGAAACGTGGGCTGCGGCATGGAATAAAATAGTCCAGAGAGCAGATTTGCATGCATTAGGAGAGAATCCCAGACTTCCCTTTATGACTTATTCTATAATTCTCCCTCATCTGTGCAATTTTAGCAAACATCTCCAAGTCATCATTGTAATTAGTTGAATGATTTATCTTTTCTTCATTGTCTATACTCTATAGGGTTGTTGTATATATTTTGCTGTAGTAGTAGTTATTGTTGGGTTGTTTCAGTCCTGTTCTTTGTGATCTCATTTGGGGTTTTCCTGGTTTAAAAAAAAAGCCATTTCCTTCTCCAGCTTATTTTACAGATGAGGAAACTGAGGTAAGTGAAGTTAATTGACTTGCCTAGGATCACACTGCTAGTAAGGGTCTGAGGCCGGATTTGAACTTAGGAAGATGAGTCTTCTGGACTCCAGGTCAGGCACTCTATACATTGCGGCGCCATCTAGCTGCCTCTATTTTATATATTTATATTTATATGTACACACACACACACACACAGACACAGACACACACACCCATATACACACATAAAGCTGGAAAAAAGGGAAATAAATTGAAAGGATTTTCAGCGGCTTTTCTGAAAAAGAGATAGGGATTTGAATTGACTGCAAGGTCTGTATGAGATGGCTAGGTGAAATGACCATCCAAAATGAATGCGATTTTGGGATGATTAAAGGAGGCAAGACTTCAGAATTAAGGAAGCGTCCATCCCACTGTAGGTACCCTGGCTGTACCACATCCACAGGACTTTTGTACTCTACACATGTTCAATTTGTGCTCAGGGACTACAGTCAGGAAAAGTGTTGTTAACTAAAGAATAGATTTAAGCAAGAAACCCAAAATAAGCATTCAGACCCCCCCAAATTAACTTAATTCTTCTATGTTTCTGAATTAAACCATGATGCAAAAACCTTCCTATAATGTATACGATTTAAAATTTCTAGCTACACGCTTTCTGTTATAGCAAAGAATGGGGAACAGGGTGGATGCCCCGTGATCGGGGAATGGCTAAGCCAATGGAGATACCTCTTCCTCTGCAATATTCTATTTAACTCACTTGAAAATACTCAAACGGTTTGTCTCTGCGGAGGCCCTGCAGAGGGCTGGACCACAGCAGTGCTGCCCTAGCTGTGTTCCATGGAAAAAGTAGTGTTCTATGACTTATGAGTAGGGGGCTCCGTGAGAGATTTGAGATATTAGGGAACTAGGGTGCTATTTTCCCTTCAAAAATATTAAATATCAATTATTTATGTATCAAAAATACTGGTGCTGGTATTTTCTTAATATGAAAACAGGATTTTTTTTTTTAGGTTTTACTCCAAAATTTCCACTACTTCTTTTTATCCTGGAGGGTGTCCATACCTCTACAGTTCCTGCAATAAACAGATTTTATGAGCTCTGCTGATGTATCTAAAGTCTCAGAATGTTCTGTGGCTCTTTTCCCAAACTAACTGGACTTGAGAAATGAAAGAACGTTAAAGAAACTCACCATAGCATAGCGTATTCCATTCTCTTTCTTCCAAAACGGCTAATGGCTAAACCATGCTAGATAGAGAGGAAAAGCTTCCTTTCTTCATAAAAACCACTAAGTATATATTGGATTGCTATTATGTTCTCAGCACCGGGCTGGGCACCAGGGAATACAGAACAAGTATATGCCATTGACCCTATTCTGGAAGCACTTACAATCTGAAGGGGTGGGGTGGAGTGCAGGCAGGAGCAAAAAGACTGAGCAAGTAACAGAGACGACTAGGGGATCGGAACCAGTTCTATTCCTGGGCTCTTTCACATTTTACCTCTGATGCTGCAAAATGAAATTAATAAAACCCAGAGTATCTTCCTCCACCAGTGGGTAGGGAGGCTCTAGTGAAATTTAATCTAATTTAAAATAATGTTAAGCACATTCTAGGTGACTACGGTGCATAAAATACGAAGCCTGGAATTGAGAAAACCTGAGTTAAAGCTAGCCTCGGATCCTTACTAATTGTGTGTCCCTAGAAAAGGCACATAATTGTTGTCTGCCTCATTTTCCTCATCTGTAATGGGAATATTGGGTGACACGATGGACGGAGTACTAGTCTTGGAACTAGGAAGATTCATCTTCAGGAGTTTAAATCCATCCTCAGATACTTACTAGCTATGTGACCCTGGGCAAGTCATTTCCCCCTGTTTGCCTCAGTTTCCTCATCTGTAAAATGAACTGGAGAAGGAAATGACAAACCACTCCAGTATCTCTACCAAGAAAACCCCACACTGAGTGACAAGAGTTGAAGATGACTAAAACAACTAAACAACAGAAAGGAGAAAATAATAATAATCTGTCTCACAGGGTTATCATAAGGATCAAAGAGCATATAAACTGCCATTCTAACCTTTGAGTGTGATATAAAAGCTAGCTATGACTGTGTGATGGGTGCTGTGCTAGAGGCAGAATACAAAAATGTTTTTTTCCTTTAAATGAAAACCTCTGTTCTCAAGGAGTTTTTATTGTGATACTAATACTTCTTTTTAAAAAAAATTATTTACTTATTTATTTTAAACATTCTGAGTTTCAAATTCTCTCCCTCCCTCCAGGCCCTTCACCATTCATTGAAAAGGCTAGCAATACGATAATGACTATACATGTGAACTCATGCAAAACATATTTCCATCTTAGGATGTAAAACAAGGAAACAAAAAGGCTGGAAAAATAAAATGAAAAAAAGTATGCATCAATTTAAGTGATTCTGTACAAATGAGCAAACTGAGGCTCAGGGAGATTCCTAGAAGCATGGATTTAGATCTGGAAGAGATCTTTTGGAAATTATCAAGTCATTTTACAGAGGAGGAAACTGAGGCAACAGCATAAAATGTATCAGAAGTGAGATTTGAACTCAAGTCTTGCCTTATCCACTATACCAATTTACTTCTCCAGATGAGTTTAAGTAATATGGAAAGCTATTTGATACTGAACAACTGGCTCTGCCACTTATTCCTCCTTTTTGAAATAAGGAGATTAGACTAACAGCCTCTGAGGTCTCTTGTGACTCTCCATCTAACGTTCTAGACAGAACTTGAGCTGGATCTCAAAGGACCATGAGAGAAAGCAAGGAGAAAGCTGTCAAACCTCCCATTATCAGTATTTCAGAATCCTCCCAACTGGTGGAGTGAAGTTCTTCCAAGCTGTTGGGAAAATATGGTCTGATCACACACAATCAGCAAGACCCTCTGCAGAAGGGCGTCTCCCACAGGGGAAAACCTGCTGGATCACCTTCCCTTTGGCCCAAATCCCTTCTGACTTCAGAGAGTCGGGCTATTATGTCAGTCTTCACGTGATTCAGAGATTTGGGGCAAAATTACCTATCAAGTAGCATTTACCTTCTGGGAAATATAAAGAAGGGATTCAGCTCTAGTGCCTCAGCTTGAAACTTCAGAAAACTCAGTTGGAGATTTCTTGCCTTTGTCTCCCTTCAATAAAAAGAAGCATTAATCCTATTTCCTGACTCAAAAGGCCTCAGGTGAAAAGCACCAAAATCGAATAATCCTAAACTATAGGATTGATCCTCCATTCACTCTCCAGGTCATTCCGAGCAATGATTGCTGAATAATTGTTAATTGACTGACTCACTGTTTCCAGATCCCAAGTCTTTAGTCTGGTATATTTTGGACATAATGTAGACCATTTGACCTACTTTGACTTTATGCTTCTAGAAACTGAGGCAGTTGTAAGTGGAGGGCTCTTCCCACCTTGAAATGAGCCGACAAACTGTGAGTGGTAACCACTTGCAGAACTCATCTGGACACGCTTGAAGACCCTAGAGTCAGAGGTCACCCTTCTGAAAATGTGTTGATTACTTACTATTCAAGAAGCACTTATTAAGTGCCTACTATATTTAAGCATTTATTAAGTGCTTCCTATATGCCCAGCACTGGGCTAGTGTGATGATACAGACAGAAGTGCAATATTCCTGGTTCTCAACAAGTTTACATTTTATGGAGGAGGGATGATGGATGATTCAAGACACCTATATTTTTAGTCACTTCTCCTTGGACTTTTCATTTCATGTATGTGTGTGTATGTGTGTAAGCAAAGGATAGAGAAAGAAGAATTAAGAAAGAAGAATGGACTTCAAGGAGCTGGGGGGAGGCAGTTTGGACCAGTGGGAAGAGCTTTGCATTGGGGAAAAGACGGGTTAACATCCAATTCTACCATGTGAATTTGAGCAGGTAGGTTACTGAATATTTCTGCCTCAGTTTCCCCATCTATTAAATGGGGGAGTTTGACTAGATTCCTTCTATACTCCCCTCTATTACTGTATCTATGATTCTACAATATTTCTGGGGACCAGAAACAATCTCATTTTGTGGAATTAAAATGGCTAGGTCAAGGGTGTTGGATTTTGTTGGCTGGTTTTTTTTTTTTTTTTTTTATCAGAGAGCTGCTCCCCTGTCCTAACATTCATATGCAAGAGGAAAAATACTATTACCACTGGACCAAATATTAAAAGAGGAGAGGTTGGGGTGGGGAGAGGGATTCAATTTTTAAAATGCTCATGGCAATGAGAAAATGGTAACTTCTCATGCGAACCAATTCATTGAGGCCTTAACATTCATTTGCTGAGAACGAGGGGGCATCGGGGCAGATGGCGGAGCCAATTGGTGGGTGTCAGGCTGGAAGGGTCAGGCCGCGCGCTCCCCCTCGACTTTGTTAAAATGATGGTATTAGACAGAAGTTACATCTGGGGTCAAGTGACCGCAATAACAGGGGACACTACGCGCTCTCAAATCATTCCCAGGGATGAAAATGACATGGAACTGACATTATATCTGGGGTGAGATGAAACTGGAATCCTCAGCAGCCGAACGTTCCACCTGCTGATGGGTAACCTGACCCACACCAATCTAATAATCATATCCATGTCAAGGGGGAAAGCTGAATTTCCCAGAACAGAAGGGAGGAAGGAAGGATGGTGCAGACCCTGGTGGATTGGGGGACGTGGGGGCTGAGCTTTGTCTCTTTCTCAAATGGTGTTGTTAAAAGTTTCAATACCCAGCTTTAAACCTTTCAAATCAATGTCTTCTTAGAAAAATCAAATTCCACCCACACACTAGGGGAAAAAAATCTCCTGCCTGCAAATTTCTACCCATTCAGGGTCCTTCTCTTCCGGTTTTGCTCTGCCTGGGCGTCAGACTCGGACTGGTTTGGTGATCATTTGTAAAGTTCTGAATGAATTGCCTCAATTTAATTTTTAACACGGATAAATGAGCCAGCTTCCTGCTCTGGCTGCCACCGTGGGGTAGAAGCAAGGGGGCTGGGCTGGAGTCTATTCTCTCAGTCTCAGTTTCCTGAATATAAGCCCCTCAAGGGCAGGGGGCACCTAGGAAACCCCTAACCAATTCCTACTAAACTAAGTAGTTAAAATTGAATTGAACTAAATTTGATGGAATGTTTGTGTCCCAGAAAGCGTTTCCTGCTTTGGTTTTCTCATCTGGAAAATGCAGACTTCATAGCTCTTCCTCCCAGTCTGTTGTGAGGCTCAAATGAAATAATATGTGGAAAAGGATTTTATAAACCTTCAAGTGTTGTTACAAAGGTCAGCCATTAAAAGCATTCTAGTACTATAATCAGGGGGAGCATTAGAGGACTCATCTCGCTGAGATCAAATGTGGCCTCAGATACTGTCTAGCTGTGTGACTCTGGGAAAGACACCTCATCTGTGTGCCTCAGTTTCCTCATCTGTAAAATGAGCTGGAGAAGAAAATGGCCAACCACTCCAGTATCTGCCAAGAAAAACCCAGCTGGACTCATGGAGATTTGGACCGGACCAAGAAAATGACTGAATAGCAACAAAAAATTTATATTTAACATATATGTGCACGTGTTGTTTTGTCCTAAGAAGATAAGCTCCCCAAGGGTCGATCCCGTTTCTCTCTGGTTTTATATCCCCCAGAGCTTAGCACCACATTTGGCATATGGTGGGAATTTTACAAATGCATATTGAGTCAAATGGAACTGAAGTGAATAGAATTGTACGTGATCTGGTCCCTAAGACATTATCTGCCACATAGAAGGCATTTAACAAGGCATATGGATGGACTGGCTGTTCCTGAGCAAATACACCACTGCCCCAGTCTTCAGTTTGTTCATGATAAATGAGGGTGTTGGACATGATGGACACTGCATCGGGCACTGATGCATCTGGGACCAGTTACGTCACTCCTGGGTCTCAGTTTCCTCATCTGCTTTTAAAGTCCGTTTCCAGCACATCTATGATTCTATGGATTTGTGAATGAGAAAGGATTTGGGGACTGAGAGGGCATTCATCGACAGCCTTCAGGAAAATCCCAGAATCCCATTGAAACATAGGCAAAGAGCAGCAAAAGGAGAAATATTACATTGAGTCAGCAGTTAACACACACACACACACACACACACACACACACACCAGATAGCATTTCATCTATCTTCTAATTGCTCTAATAAGAGGTTGGACCAAGCAAGACTGCACTCTCATCTACCAGTGTGTTAAAAAATAATTTTATTGTTATTTTTAAGGAAGAGAGAGAAAAAACAACAAAAAAGGGGGGAGGGGGTGATTCACATCCGCCTTCTGAAATATACTCCCTGTCAATGTATTTGCTGTCACCCCCCTCCTCCTGATTCCCGAGCCCCCCCAAATACAGTTGTCAACAGCTGGGTGAATCAGCATGTATTTAAATCAGGGGAGCTGGCAAAGACTACATTAGTCCTGTTCCCTGGCCCTGTCAAGGCGCAGGAGAGATTAACCAGCTGACCCCCTTCATCCCGAACATTGCTCCACAAGAGACGCGCCTGTCAGTCCCCTGCCACTGGGTTTTCCAAGATGCCATGAAGCCCCGGGCGACCTCTGCTATAGCTCAGCCTTGTTTATCGATTTCTGACCCAGTGCTTAATAGTTTTCCCAGTCCCCCTGAATGGCTTTTGTAAGCAATAGGGTTTGTACATCTCCCCGATCAATACCTTTTATATTTACAATAAAATTGAAACGGCTTCTGCTGGGGGTGCAGCCCAGCATTTGTCATCCTTCAGCGAGGGAAAACTATGTCATTATCTGAATTAAAACATTTATTTCTGATTAAGAGAGTGTCCTGTCTCATTAATTTTTCCCTTTCCAATAGAACGGGAATGGAATTGTATTGATTTTTGCACTTTTACACATCTCCACTGCTGGGAAGATAATTGAGAAGTTAGCCAGAATAAATGAAGTTTCAAGGCTAGTGGGCCAGCCAATACCTTCCAAATTCAAGGGGTTTTTATGAAGCTGGATTTTAATTTGTTGGCAAGCCGGAGCAGTGGGACTTACTCAGCTGAGTAAATTGGATTAAGGGTAGAATCTCCTCCAAGCATGTCTTGGACGATACTCAGGGGCCTGCTCCCCCCGGACGAGCCCCAGCCTTGCTGGAGATTTATACTAAGACAGCTTCCAAATTGCCCTCCTTCAGCACTCCAGGAAGTGTGGATTAGTGGACCAAAAGCCTATTAACTGTGGTTGCCCTCCTAGCATCTGGGCGCCCTCAAAAACAACCCCGATTGCCTCCAAGGTTGAACTAGACCTTTGGATTGCCGGCACCAATTGATTAGTCTTTATTAGAATAAATGGGACTAAATCCAAGCTTCATTAAAAGGAATTCCCTTTTGCTTGGATCCCCTTTTTCAGAAGACCTTGCAATTAGGAGATCTTTAGAACTACCCAGGAAAGACCGGTCTATAATTTTTATGCTTATTTCCATATGCAAAACCGCATGCTTTGTCTCTCTCTCCAATCCACCGTTTCCCCCCCACCTCTGCGATGACAACCGAGAAGGATCACGGCCAAAATTCAAGTGGGGCGAGAAGTAACTGATAAATCTGGTCACAAAAATCTTTCTTCCTATTTAAACGAGGTCCTTGTTGGTCAGTTACTTTTAACTGGGCGCAATATTCCAAAGTCCTTTTTGGCAGAGAGGAAAAAACAGATTTCACACCCTAATAAAAACACTCCAAGTCGGGTTAGGATAAAAAATATGGAATTCTTCAGAAAAATCAAAATTGGTTCCACTCAGGACTTTCCCCGGCGGCCTGAAAGTAGTAATTTACTTGAGGAGGAAGATTATCTGGAAGCATGTGATGTAACTTTCCTTCATATTTACAACTAGGGGAGGGGCAGAGGCCAGTAAGTGATTGGGAAGCCTGCATTTTTATACCTTGGATGTAAAAATCTATCATTTTAAAAATCATCAGGAGATTTTTTTTAAATTAAAAAGTCATCCAGTTTGGTTTTATGGAATCCGAGTTAGGGGTAGGATTGTATCCTCATTGATCTCCAAGAAGAACAGAATGAAATGTACAGTAGGGGGGTGGGGGGCAGGCAGAGAAAGCATTTGGAAGGCTCC
This sequence comes from Antechinus flavipes, assembly GCF_016432865.1. Taxonomy (NCBI): domain Eukaryota; kingdom Metazoa; phylum Chordata; class Mammalia; order Dasyuromorphia; family Dasyuridae; genus Antechinus; species Antechinus flavipes. The sequence continues at coordinate 463,793,903 of NC_067401.1, forward strand.
AGTTACAAAAAAAAAAAAAAATCCACAGGACTAGATTAAAAATGCTATGTAAGTGAAGAACTTAATTTCTCACTGCATTTTAATGCATGATACAAAGTCCCAAAGTATGCAAAAGGTTGAATGCATTCATCACAAACAGATCTGTTTTCTCTCTTTACACCAATGAGAAATTACAAGATTCCCAATGACCTTCCTCTCAACGAAGGCCCCTAATTACAGTCATTTATTATACAACTGAGATGAATGGGCAGAATTTACATAGAATAAAAATATTATTTAACAGCTGTGTTATTGATGTGTGAAACCGGAATCCCAATTTATTTAAATGCTATAAATATATTGGTAATGTATTCTTTACAAATTAACCTCCTGAACCGCACACTGGCAAAAGTTCAATTAATATCATGCACAAATCTATTTTCTTCCACGGTGTGTGTGGGGGGAAGCAGGCGGGGTATAAATATGGGCAATGAAGATGCCTCCCCCACACACACCTGACCAGAACCTGAGCTTCCCTCTGCTCCTTGATTCATGATTCCAATTTGAATGTGAATTTCAATTGGTATCATTTAGAAAAGAATCTCTCACCTTAAGTAGAGAAAAGCGATTATAACTTTACTTTGAAAATTCTTTCCCTATAAATTACACTTGTGACACCCCTTACCCCATAATTTGCTGCCTTCTTTCTGCTGGGTCCCTACTCGTGGGGAATAGCTTCAGGATCTTAACCCTTATGAGATTGCTTTGAAAATGAGAAAATGACAGGAAAAAAATAAGATGCTCCGGCCTGCTGTTCTTCTGGGGGCCTTTTATCCAGCCCGATGTAAACAGGTCTCGGTACAATGGAACGATCTGACAAACATTTATTAAGCGCCTACTGAATCTAGAAAAGCACCGCCCGGGCGACCCCTGCCGCCGATTTGTTTGGTTCCCTTCCTCCCTGGATACCTGTTGAGAGCCTCCACGTGCCCACCCAGACTTATGTATTTATTTCACTTCTGGGTTTGTCTCTTTTGTATTCTGTCCCTTTGCCCCTAGCTGTCATTATTCCATGCTCATCGACAGAAGAGTTATAGTTTGCAAAAACCTATCAGGTGGACTGGACACCAGATAATTGAGGTGATGATCAGGACGAGCAAAAGACAATTGATAGTGATGGTGTCAGAGGCTGTAGCGAACGAGATCCGTACCCTCTGTCTCTTTTCGCCTTTCTTCGAAATGGACAGACTGTGGAATAACACGGACAGGCCAGCTGTGCATCAATAGCCGGGGAGGTAGCGCCTAATACTTCCTAGCCCCACAATATGATGCTTGGATATTCTGACATGGAGGCAGGTTATTAAATAGCAGTGGGAACTATTAAGAGATGATCTTGACCCTCCATACATTTTTTATCAAAGTCAAAAAATATTTGACACCATTGAGCATCCTCCTATGGGAAGGCGGTGGGGGCAGGAGAGCAGAGGGGGAGAGAGAGGGGGAGGGAGGGCTTCTTTATTATGGAAATGGCTTGGCCGTGTTTGTGTGCCACTCTTAAAAGCCAGAGAATGGGGAACATGTGTATTTCCATATAAACACCATTCCGTAGAGCACGCGGGACTCTGTCGTGAGCCATACCGGAATTGTATTTGGGAATGGGATTTGTGAAAGAAGAGGAGACGCAACCTTTCTAAGGAACTTCTCGAGTTTAATAAATATGTATGGCCGCATATTAGATTTAGAAACATGATGATTTACAATTGTTTCCTAAATGAAAACCATAACACGACCCAACCTTTTGAAAAGTCTCTTTATTCCGGACAAAGAAGAGAATGCTGGAAGCATTCTGGACGGGTCCTGGGAATGGCTAAATTCAGCTGTCCCACGAGCAAGATGGTTTCTTCCATATTTTGTTATGGTTCCACTTGCCTATCATGTCAAATGAGATAACAACTGTACTTTGTAAACCTTACACAACTATACTCTATGTTGACTCTTTATATTATTATTGTTTTGCGTGTACTCTTTTCTATATAATTAAGGTCATGGTAGGCCCTTAGCAAAAAGTAATGCCTAGTGAGAGTGATATATATATATATATATATATATATATATATATATATATATATATATACACATTCATTTCTTTTTTCTTTCTTTCTTTCTTTTTTTTTTTGGCCATTTTTGTACCACAGGATGTCCCAAAAGTCTTAGTTCAGCAACCATAGGGATACCCAAAGCTGTTCTATGTGCCAGGTACTGTGCTAAGTCTTGGGGCTATAAAATTGAAAATGAAACAGTCTCTGACCCCAATGGGTTTGAGTTCTACTGAGGGAAATCAACATAAACAGCAGAATGTAAACACAAAAAATGTAAATGTTACAGGTACAAAGTGATGTTTTTTCTCATAATAATAATAAATGCATAATTATATACATATAAATATATTGTATAAATATTAGAAATAAATATATCAAATATTCCTTCCTTTTCTGGGGGTGACAGCAATAGCAATTGAGAGATCAGGAAAGACCTATTTTAGAGGTTTGGAATGAGCTAAACTTTGAAGGAAGCTGGGATTTTGCAAGGTAGGAATACAAGGCAACCACTAGGAAGAGACTGTGCAAAGGGAAGGAGGAAGGAGAAGCAAGAGATTTGAATGCCCGAAGACTTTGCATTTTTCCCTAGTAGCTACTGGAGAGTAATATGATGACCTTTTAGGTCCCTTCCCTTTCTAAATCTGCAGTCTTCACTTTTCTCTGCCATGGTTTCCTCACCTGTTTAGATCCTTTCCCTTTCTAAATCTGCAGTCTTTACCTTTCTCTGCCTCAGTTTCTTCACCTATAAAATGATGACCTTTTAGGTCCCTTCCCTTTCTAAATCTGCAATCTTCACTTTTCTCTGCCATGGTTTCCTCACCTGTTTAGTTAGATCCCTTCCCTTTCTAAATCTGCAGTCTTTACCTTTCTCTGCCTCAGTTTCTTCACCTGTAAAATGATGGCCTTTTAGGTCCCTTCCCTTTCTAAATCTGCATTGGAACTTCTGCAACAAAAAAGTTCCATGGTTAGACCTTGAACTTTAGTACCAACTGAAAAGTAACATTTACACATCACTTTAAGGCTTACCAAGAGCTTCACAAATATTCTTGTTAATGCTCACAACAACCTTGGGAAATAGGTATTATTATCATTCCCATTTTACCATAGAGAAAACTGAGGCAAGCAAGTAGTTAAATGATTCACCCAGGATCACTCAGTTGCTAAGTATCTGGGCAGAATTTGAACTCAGCTCTTCCGGACTCCAGGTCCAGTGCTCAGGGCTCTGTGGCACCCTCTAGTAGGCAATCAAGAGGACAATGTATTGGGATGGCTACCAACTAAGAACTCCTACCACTAACTAACTAACCAACAGACATGACATTTGTAGAGCTCTGGCCATATGCGCTACGTTCTAGATCATTTCGAAAGAGATCTGAGAAATTGTCTAGTGAGACTCCTGTTTTTACAGTGAGGGAAACTGAGGCCCAGAGCATGGAAGTGCTTGCCTAAAGTCACACAGATAATAACTATCACTATCGGGATTTGAACTCAGGTCCTCTGACTCCTACTGCCCCACTCTTTCTCATTTGAACCTCACAAAAATCCTGTAATTGACTCTGTTTAAATCTCCCTTCTACTAAGAGGAGGAATTGAGGCACCAATGGGGCCGAAAGAGACTCTAGAGCTCACTTAATCTAGTCCCTTCCTTTTGTTGATGTGTAAACTTAAGTCATAAAAGCAGTGACTTGCCCAAGATCATCAGGTTTATATTATCAGATGGTATGCTGGGCTTGGAGTCCAGATCCTGCCTGCTGGGGAAGTCATTTCACCTTGCTCTGTCTTGGTTTCCTCTCCTGTTTAGGTACTTTCCCTTTCTAAGTCTGCAATCTTCACCTTTCTCTGTCTCGGTTTCCTCATCTGTTTAGGTCCCTTGCCTTTCTAAATCTGCAATCTTCACTTTTCTCTGCCTCAGTTTCCTCATCTGTTTAGGTCCCTTCCCTTTCTAAATCTGCAATCTTCACTTTTCTCTGCCTCGGTTTCCTCATCTGTTTAGGTCCTTTCCCTTTCTAAGTCTGCAATCTTCACCTTTCTCTGTCTCGGTTTCCTCATCTGTTTAGGTCCCTTGCCTTTCTAAATCTGCAATTTTCACTTTTCTCTGCCTCGGTTTCCTCATCTGTTTAGGTCCCTTCCCTTTCTAAGTCTGCAATCTTCACCTTTCTCTGCCTCAGTTTCCTCATCTGTTTAGGTCCCTTGCCTTTCTAAATTGCAGTCTTCACTTTTCTCTGCCTTGGTTTCCTCACTTGTTTAGATCCTTTCCCTTTCTAAATTCTGCACTCTTCACCTTTCTCTGCCTCGGTTTCCTCACTGTAACATGATGACCTTTTAGGTCCCTTCCCTTTCTAAATCTGCAATCTTCACTTTTCTCTGCCTTGGTTTTCTCACTTATTTAAGTCCTTTCCCTTTCTAAATTCTGCAATCTTCACCTTTCTCTGCCTCGGTTTCCTCATCTGTTTAGGTCCCTTGCCTTTCTAAATTGCAGTCTTCACTTTTCTCTGCCTTGGTTTCCTCACTTGTTTAGATCCTTTCCCTTTCTAAATTCTGCACTCTTTACCTGTCTCTGCCTCGGTTTCCTCACTGTAACATGATGACCTTTTAGGTCCCTTCCCTTTCTAAATCTGCAATCTTCACTTTTCTCTGCCTTGGTTTCCCCACTTGTTTAGATCCTTTCCCTTTCTAAATCTGCAGTCTTCACCGTTCTCTGTCTTGGTTTCCTCACCTGTTTAGGTCCCTTCGCTTTCTAAGTCTGCAGTCCTCCAACTTTCCTAGTCGGCTAAGGTGGGATCGGAACCCAGACCCTCCCAAAGCCAGTGGATGTAGCCCCTATTCCCTGCGCTGCCCTCCCCCCTCCCCCGCCTTCCGTGTGGAGGGCAATCGCGAGGGTCCCCTTCCCCCCGCTCGGGTCTGGAAGAACGGCCCGTCGGTGCAGCCTCTAATTGCCAGGCGAGATTGCTGTCAGCAGCCCAGCCGGGGGACCGGCTCCCTCGGCCGGACCGTAACAGATGCGAGCAAGCCTTGGCTCTGCATGGTTATTAACCGCCCTGTCGTCTACACAGGTCCATGCAAAGTAGAGGCTCCGGTAATAAAAGCCGCCGGCGATCGCTCCCCCTCGCACCTCCCCCCCCCCCCAGGTGAATGAACGGCGCCTCCCGATCGGCTGATTAACAAACTCTGTGCGCTAACGGACTCCCCGAGAGCCTCCCTTTTTCATTACTCCGAACAATGGCTTAGCGAGATGACTCTCCGCTTCCCCAAATTACTTTCCAGCCACTTCAAACCCTCCTTTCTCCCGGAGCTGCGGCTCCCCGATGCTCCGGCATTCTTCCCCACAGCGGGGAGCCTTCGAGGCTCGGCCCCGCTCGCTCGGGGGAGGCCAGCCAGCCTGCCTCCCTTCCCCTGGGGTCACTTGCCTTTGGGAGGGCCCCGAGAGAGAACGACCGGCGTGTGAGGAGCTCTGCCGAGCACCCTGGCTCTCCCCGGGCGGATGTCGGCCCCCCAGATCCCCTCTTTGACAATTAGTGACTAAGCACCAGGATTACCCAGAGGGCACCGGGTGGGTGAGGAGCCGCGAGTCAGTCCCGGAGGGTCAGAGGGCAGGGGCCGGCTTCGGAACGAGCAGGCTTTTTCAGGTCAGAAAGATGCCCAGGTACCTGCAACACCCCCCCACACGGGGTCCCGGACCCTCGCCCCCTCCTCTGAGAAGGGAGGCCTGCCTACTCACTCCATCCCGGCTATGGCTGGATTTATACCGAAGTGATAGAACTATTGTCGCTGGGATTCCGCCGAGTTCCGAGCCACTCCCCGCGCGGCCCATAACTCAGGCTGGGGCTGACAATGATACTATCTGGGAAATTTATATTCATGATTATAAATTCCTTCTTTTGGGCCAGACCACCGGCAGCCCGGACTTGCAATTTCCAAACAGCATCGGTGACATTAACTTGGGAATACTATCTATCAAGCTCGGTGACAAATGCTGGGGATGAGGGGCTTTCCTGCCTCTGGCTCCAACTGCCAGTCATGTGAGAGGGGCCAGAAAATGGGGGGAAACAACAGCTGAGGGAGGCGGCCCTTCTCCCTTCACTCCAGCTCTATTCTCACCTTCCCTAAAGACAGCAGCGACTTCAGAAGAATGGAGCATCCTCAGGGGCATCTTACTCTTTTCATCACTTACTGTTCTTATTATCATTAACTGGAAGGAGACCCTTTATATAGGAACTTAAGGTTTGTGAAGTCTTTTTATATTATGTCATCCTGACTTTCTCCCACCCCCCCAAAAAACCCCAAAACTCCCTCCAATGTATTTTGTGTTCCTTTGCAGATATTTTATATTTACTAATCTGTATATCGCATTTGTATTTTATATTTATAATATATTATATCACTTATACTTGTCCTTTGCAAATATTTTATATTTATTTTTACTTACATGGACATGTATCCCCAAAAGAATATAGTGTCTGTATCCATAGCACTCAATGTTATAGTAGATACAAAACTGGGCCTGGAGTCAGACTCCAATTTGAATGTAGCCCCAGATGCTTCTTAGATGTGTGACCTTGGGCAAGCCATGAAATTTCTGCTTGCCTCAGTTTCCTCCTCTGTAAAATGGAGGTAATAATAGCACTTACTTCCCAGACTTGTTGTAAAGCTCAAATGAAATAATATGTGGGCAGGGAATGTTCTGTTTTTGTCTTCATCTCTCTAAAATCTAGCATAGTGTCTGGCAATCACCAGAGACTTTATCGGTGCTCAGTGGATTTGAATTGTACTTCATTTCATCTTCATTGCAACCTTGTGAGGTGAGTCCTGGAAGAATCATCCATGCCCATTGTCCAGATGGAGAAATGGAGTTTTGAAGGGTGATAATATGCTCATAGCAAGTTCGGTGTCAGAGCTGGGAATTGAATCCGGGTCCTTCCTGAAGCCAACAAACAATTTTCTTGACACCACATCATGTTGGTGGGAATAAACTGAGGTTCCATTAACAGGAAAAAAAGCATTTTTATTTCATTGTTGTAACTTTGGGGGTAAAAGTAGATGTGTGTTGTGTGTGGATAGTGGGTTGAAAGGGGACGTACAACACTGTCATGTTATCAAAGATATATATCCTCAAATTTAGATTTTTTAGGACATTATTGAATCATATTAGTTCACATAGTGAACTTGGAACCATGGGGTTCTGCTTATTCAAACATCCATCCATCATCCTCAATCCATCCATCTGTCCATTTATCTATCTGTCTCTCTATCTACCTATCTTATCTACCTACCTATTCATCCATCTGTTCAATTTTTTATTCACTCTCACTTATTCATCATTTATGTACTTATGCTAAGGGGAATAGGGCTTTGAAGGCAGCTGAAGGAATGCCCCCAAAGTTCAGCAGTGTGTCCCTGCTCCTTCCTGCCTCCTCCTGCACTGTTCTGTGTCAGTTTGCAGAGCCATGGTGGGAGTTCGATATAACATTTGTGCTCCATTCCCCCCCATCTGCCATGCACATTCTCCCATCATTTCCACCCCCAATCCTGTGGTTCTGACCAGGGGCACCAGACTGAGCTGCTGAGGGAATGTAGTTCTTAAAGGAATTAGAGTCGTTTCTTTAATTAGAGTCATTTCTTTCATTTAATTCAATTTGCTAAACAATTATAAGAAGGAGGGGAAGCAGAAGGAAGAAGAGGAGGAGGAGGAGGACCAATCATGAGGCTCCTGAGCTGACCAACATTAGAGGGTTAGAAGTACACTGAGGATTCAAATAAGATCCTTGTCTTCTCTTTTTATATGATTTCTTATCTGGATCTACGAGACCACCAAAGTCATCATTTTTCCACCTACTGGTAATCATCCAATATGATCATGATTATGACAGCTCACAATCACATAATTTTAGGACCTGCAAAATACCAACCAGCTTTACACACTTTATCTCAGTTGATCCTTGAAATTCTGTGTAGTAGGTGCTATTATTATCCCCATTGCACAGATAAAGAAATTAAGTCTCAAAGAAGTTTCGCCTGGCTTGGGATTCATTGCTAATGCTCAAGATGTGAACAACAGTCTCCCTGATTTTAGACAGGGCTCTCTACCCACTTTCACTTTCTAATTCAGTCTTTGATTATGCTTGAGAAGAAATCTACTTCTCTACAGAATAAAAATAAATGTGTGATGTAAACAATAGTCACTTAACAAATGCTTGTTGACCTGATTTGATGTATGGATGTGAGATCAGAGGATTAGAGGTAGAGAGGCGAAATAGAAGCCAAGTACTCCGACTTCCTTGATTTCCAGGGGAACATCCCCTAGGATCTTGCCTGGATTCACACAGATTGTAAGGGTCAGCGTTTTGAAGCCAGGTATTAGTGACGCCATGATAGCAAACATATATTGAGTGTATGGAGGGCTGTGAAGGAGAGGTGACTGGGGACACACATCACTTGTGCTATCTTGGCTAATCAACTTGACCTCAGTTATCTCCTTATGTATGAGCTTGTATTTATTTACCAGCAAGAAACTTATTTAAACAAACAAACAAACTGGAGTGATTTTTTCATTGGCAGAACAATCTCCCAAGGTGGAAACTTTCTACTAGTTCAGCTCTACACCTTCCCTGCACTCATAATCTGAAAGAGTTGCCTCCAGTTCAGGTATCTGAAGCTGAACTCAAACCCAAATTCTCTTTGAAACTTCAGTTCCATTAATAGTAATAGTAGTAGTAGTAGTAGTAGTAGTAGTAGTAGTAGTAGTAGTAGTAGTAGTAATAGTAATAGCAGTCATAGTAGTGGTAGTGGTAGTAATGGTAGTAGTAGTAGTTAGTAATAGTAGTAGTAACAGTAATAGTAGTGGTAATGGTGGTGGCAGTGGTGTTGGATTGAAGGGACCACGTTGATTTATGGGCACATTTCTTGATCCTAGCCCAAGATGCCAAAATAGTTAGCTGTGTCTCTGTCAACCTAATGGCTTCTTTTCATTGTAATCTCAATTAACATTTAAGTCCTATGTTATTTTTACCTCTACTGAAGAAACCTTCCCCCTCCCTTGTTATTTTTGTTCATTTTAGGATTTCCTTTCTCTTGTCATTTTATGTCCTTATGTGTTTTCCCTTTCCAGATTCTTTTTCTGTCACTACCGTTAGTTATTCACAAATAGTTATGTTTGTATTTCCTGCACAGTCCCATGCTAAATGATGCAAGAGATACAAAGGCCAATGAATCACAGGAGTTTATGAGGAGTTCAATCCTTGACAATGTGTAAGTTGTATACATAATCATAACATAAAGTGAACCACAAGTGCATGAATAAAGTACAGAGTGCTTTGAGATCAAAAGAGAATGAATCCTCTCCCTTAAGCCTTTTGTGTGTGTTAGAATATATTCTTCCTATAAAGACTTACTGTTTTCAGCACTGGAGAGAATCATGGATCCAGTAGCTGGAAGGGATCTGAGTCCATTCAGGGCCTCCTGTTTCTGAACAGGGATCCCCACTACCATATCCCCAGCAAGAGATCAGTCTGCCTCTGCATGAAGACCTCCATCTTTGGGGAGTCTGCTAGTCCATTCTATTCCGGGTCAGCTCTCATTGCTAGGAGATCATTTCCTAATATCAAACTAAAATTGACTTGTCTGCAACGCTGTCCTCCACCATTACTCCTGCTTCTGTCTTCTGTCTTCTGGGTCCTAGTGGAAAAACTCTAATCTGATTCTTTTCTGTTCACTTTCCACTCCGTCCCCGAGAATCTCCTCTGGCCTGATGTACTTTATTTCATTTCCCCATCATCTTAAACTCTGATTTTTCTCTACAAACTCTATCTACCCTCTCCTGGTTAACACAAATCAGCTAGATATAGCAAATGGGACCCTAGGATCAAATGTCTCCTTATAGTACCTATTACATATCAGCTTCTGTACTAAACTCTCTACAATATTAGCTCATTTATAAATATTAGCTCAAAACAACTCTTGAAAATAGATGTTATTATTACTCCTATTGTACAGATGAGGAAAATGAGGCAAACAGAAATAAAATGATTTATCCAGAGTCACACAACTAGTAAGGATTTGACTTCAGGTCTTCCTCACTGTAGCTCCAGGATTCTATCTGTCACTGAGGTACCTGCCTAAAAGCCTCATTGAGCCTCCTTTTCTATAAAATGGGACTTGTGGAACCTAGAATGCCTCTTGTATAGGGCTGATGGGAGCTCCAAAGGGAAGCTTTGAAAAACACACGGCAAGTGCTTTGTAGACATTAAAGTTCTCTACAAGTGCCAGTTGTGATATTGGAGCACACCCCATCCCACAGGTACATGCTTCCTTCCTCTGGGCTACAGTGGTAGCAAGTGGGTTTATTACCTTGCTAGTCTCCGTCACAGTGAAATCTGTTCACAGAATCTGTCCATTGCAAGTGAACGGTCGTGCAGTTCTACAATGGAGAAGATCTACCCAGATGGCAGCTGTGGAAGAAGAAGAGGCAAGGACCCCAGGTCCAGGAGGTATTGGGAGAGGGCTTGGCTCAGGACTGTAGAGTGGACAAGATGGAGGACTGGTTCCTTCCTCTCTTCCCTTGGCAGCTTTCTTTTATCAAAGGGCATGAAAACGGGCAACAAAGGATGCATGGGGCCACTGGGACTTCCAAGATTTGCTTCTGCCCAGAGAATGTGGCTACAGAGCAGGGAGGAGGCTGAGGACAAAGCAGGAGAATCATTCTTTCTACATATGAAGTCATACTGTAGCCATCATAAGTAAATCGGGGATTTGGGTAATCCTTTCCCTCTCGCCGTTCAACCAAAGGAAGACACATGACAATAGATTCCCAGCTCAGAGTGCGCAGGCTCATTTGTCCCAGAGGCAAAGTGGAATATGGGTAGTGTTCATAGGCCAATCCAAGATGGGGCCCAGGTTGGGAACCTGCCTCTGGCCCTGACTAGTTGTGTGACCCTGGGCAATTCATTCTTAGTTCTGTCTAGACTAGTCCCTAAGACTTAAAATTGAACAGAAGGTGCTGACCTGCTTTGGGGAAAAGACTTTCCTCTTCTGGGAATACCCTATATCAGCTAAACCTTTAGCTCTCTATTTTCTCTATGCATTAACACACACACACACACACACACACACACACACACACACACACACACTGTGTGTGTGTGTGGGGGGGGTATGGGGATGTGTGTGTACACATAGACACCATGGACTCCTTTGGTGATTAGTCTGGTAAAGTCTTATAGGCTCCTTTTCAAAATAATGCTTTTAAATACATAAAATAAAATCCAGGGGATAATTCAGTGGATAAAGTGCAGGGCTTGGAGTCAGGAGGACCTGAGTTCAAATTCAGCCTCAGACACTTACTCTGTGATCCTGGACAAGTCACTTCATCCTGTTTGTCTCAATTTCCTCATCTGTAAAATGAGTTGGGGAAGGAAAAGGAAAAAACACTTCAGTGTCTTTGCTGAGAAAACTCCTAAAAGGGTCAAGAAGAGTGAATCATGGCTGAAAAATGGCTGAACAGTGTCTGTGTGTGTGTGTATGTGTGTGTATTATACATATACACATATATTTATGTGTATGTATGTGTAGACATGTGTGTATATATGTGTGTTTGGATGTATTTTAATCAAGTTCATGGATTCCAGCTTAAGGCCCCCTGCCCTGGAGAACTTAAGGCCCATAAGGGCAGAGCCCAACTTGCTTTTGTCTCTCTCAAACACCTAGCCCAGCACCTAGTACATAGTAAGGCTTCACACCTGCTTGCGGGTAGCTGAGTCGAAAGGTTATCTCTCAACGGGAGTTCTCCTGCCATGGCTGCGGCACAGAATCAGCCTTGCTTTTGGATGCTGGTCCCCTCTATCCTCCCTCAAACTGTTAAGGACGGGCATTTCCACCCAGTGAGGTCAGCCTCGGTCTCATCCCTGAGAACTGCCCAGTCCCAGGTGTTCCAAAGGGGCACTTCATTGCCCAGACTGCTCCCCTTCACCTGTGGCCCTCCCCACCTTCCGACCCCAGACACTGCGAGGTCTATCACGGAATGGGATTGGGAACGTCTGTTTACTGTGCCTTAGACACAGCATCACGGCCACAGGGAGACAGGAGACCAGAGGTCTCTCTCTAAATGAGTCTTGAAAGAGCTCAGACCCCCAGCTCCACAAATGAGGGCACTCTTTGCTCTATGAAGGGCAGGAGGAGGTTAAAAGGAGCTTCCCTCTCTGCCAATTGAGATCAAGCAGCAGGGAGACCTCTTGGTCTATGAGAGTCAGTTCCATATTTTAGAGGGCACTGACTTTGGCTGAAATGGAGGTGAGAGAAATACAGAATAACCAAGGCTCAGAGTTGGAAGCAACCTCGGTGGCCATTTAGCACAGCTCATGCTGAAAAGAGAAATCTTTCTACAACATGTCCAACAAGTGGTCATCTAGCTTCTGCTCAAAGACTTCAAAGGGGAAGGAAAGAAGGAAGAAAGGAAGGAAGGAAGGAAGGAAAGAAGGAAGGAAGGAAGGAGGGAGGGAGGGAGGAAGAAAGGAAGGAAGGAAGGAAGGAAAGAATGGAGGGAGGAAGTTAGAGAGAAAAAGAAAGGAAAGGGAAATGAAAGAAAGGAAGGAAAAAAGGAAAGAAAGGGAAGGGAAAGAAAGGAAAGAAAGAAAATTCATTTATTAATTACTTTATTTCGATCATTATTCTAGGTCCTGGGGATATCACCACAAAAAGATAATATCTATTATCTCAAAAAGTTATATCCTAATGTTGCTCAGCCATTTCAGTCATATTCAACTTTCCATGACCCCATTTAAGATTATCTCCCCATAGACTGGAGTGGTTTGCCATTTCCCTCTCCAACTCATTTTACAGATAAGGAAACTGAGGCAGGCTGGGTTAAATGATTTGCCCAAGGTCACACGGCTAGGAAGTGCCTGAGACCAGATTTGAACTCGGGAAGATGTACCTTGCTGCCTCTGGACCTGGTACTCTGTGCACTGTGGTGCCACCTAGCTGCCCTAATAGAGGAAGACGTGGGAAGGGAGTTGTAGTCTCGTGCACTGAAGGAATGGTGAGCTGCTCTCTCGGGCACCTCACTGACCCACTCTTCTGTAGCATTATCCCTGTTATCATTAATCCCTGAGGGGGAAACAGTGTCAGGACTGAGGGGGTCTGGGAAGTAGAGAGGAGCCTGCAGTCAGGGCAAGGCAGTGAGATGGCCTTGCTAAGTACACCTGGATGCTGGATAGGGTAGAAGGGCGTGAGGGGCTGCCCTAGGCTGCAAGAGCCAGTCTGCATTCGGCCACCCATCAGGGAGGGAATGGATTGCAGTCATCCCTCCCAGAACTCCGATCAGCAGAACTGTCCAGATTTTACTCCTTTGAATAGACCATATTTTAACAAACTTTGGTGGATTTTTTTCCTATAATCCAAGCATTTCACTCACCTCACCTTTTTTCCCTCAGCACTGACACGTGGTAGCTTAATAAAGCTTATGGAACTGAATAAAATCACATAGCTTTTAAAATTTTAACATTTGTATTAAAAATCTTTCTAATATGTTTCCTCCTTCCCTATCTTTTTCCTTTCTCCCCTCCTCCCACTTAAATTAAAGGGTTGTTTTTTTTTTTTTTTTTGGTGCTTTTGTGAGTTCAAATCCTTCCTCATAAATTGGATGAACCTGTGTAACCTTTCCTCAGACTCAGTTTCCTCTTCTGTAAAATGGGGATAATTATAAGCATTCACTTCACGGGATCATGAGGATCCAATGAGATCCTATAAATTTAGGAAGTGTTTTGCAATCTGTAAATGTTAGGTGTTGTATTTTTCCCCCAACCCTACCACGTGAAGCCTTGTATATATTAAAAAACAGTGCAGCAAAACTAACGGAACCTACACAACCTACCTGATAATGTGTGCACCATTCTACACCCATAATCCCCCACCTCAGCCAGACTAGATACCTTCTTAAAGGGAACATAGGGAGCATAATTTCAAATTGCCTGGATGCAATTTGGTTCAGCCCAGGAAATGTTTAACCACCTATTTTGGACTGAGTAATGGGATAAAGAGTAGTTGGGAAAGAGATGACTCTAAGATGTAAAATTCTTCTGAAGCTAAGCAGTGTGGAACAATGGGAAAAGTGATGGATTTAGAACCAGCAACCTCAGGGTCAGATGCTAGTTTTGTCACATATTGTCTGTAAATTGGGATAAACACTCCAGGCCCAGGGATTTTATTCTTGTTGAGAGCCAGTGAGGTGGTGAAGGAGATAGCCCATTGGGCCTGGAGTAAGACATGAGTTCAAATTCTGCCTCAGACACTTACTAGCTGTGTGATCCTGAGCAGGTCACTTTACTTGTTTGCCTCAGTTTCTATCTCTCTAAAATGTAGATCATAATAGAACCTCCCTCTCGAGGTTGTTGTGAGGATCAAATGAGATCATAATTGTAAAGCACTTAGCAGAGTGCCTGAACCATGCCATATAAATTCCAGCTGTTATCATTCCCTTCCTTTAAGAGATTATATGTAACTCTAATCTCAACCACATGTATTTTGCCAAGTATTGTTAAACTCTGGCCTGAGCCTGATGTTCCTGAGGTTTTTTTTGCCTCTAAAAACAGGGAAGGTGGAATGTGAGGACTTCCAAAGTCTCTTTCAGCTCTGAATCTACGATCCAGTGAAATGGCAAATCTGGGATTTCAAATCCACCCGATTCTGAATGTGGTGGGTTTTCCCAGCCACAGTGACTCGAGATAAAAATAAAGTCCTTTGAAAATATGAATGTCTTTGCCACCTCTTTGCCTTCGAATCCCTTGGCGTGGATCCCCCTTCAGTCTGATGAAGTCCATGGACTTCATTGAAACACAGTGTTTTGAAATTCATAAAACGAAAGACAAATGATTCTAAAGGAAATCCGTGAGATGAAATGAAATGCAGTTTTCAAAATATTTTTCTTTTCAAAAACAAGTTCACAGACTTCAGCGTAAGAATCCCTGACCTAGCATGGAAGAAGCGTTGCATAAATATGTGAGTGAATGATTGATTCGTTCACATTTTTCTCATCTTGTTCTTGGAGTTTAGACAGAAATAATCAATCCTGAAACAATCTCTATCCTGCTATTATTTATATATTTTTTTAATCTTTGAGGCTACTAGCAGCAATGGTTATGAATGCTGACATGTGACTGTCTCCATCTGCTGGATCTCACTGTCCAGTCACATCCTGGTCCTGAGGGACCAAGGCAGCTTCTGAGTCTTCTTGTTCCCCGACAATCCAGGACTTCCCAGAATCCTTTGGCACATGTTTCCAAGTCTTGTCCCACGAGGTCCCTAAATGACATGCTGGCTACTGCCTTCCAGGCTCCGCCTTTGGGCAGGTTCCAAGCACAGCAATTGTAGGCTTCTGGCTCCTGGCTCTGGTCTCGATCTCTTCCTCTCGAGATGCCCTCTCCTTTATTTCCCTGTCTAAGATGAATGGGTCTCTCCTTTCATGTCTGGAAAGAAAGTGAGAAGGAAGGCTTGGAGAATTGGAGGGGAGATAGGGCGGATGGGACCAGTATCTTCAAACCCGTCTCTGAAGTGGGGGAGGAAGGGTGATCCCAGAGAATGCTCATTACCCCAGAAGAATAGAAAAAAAATCTGGGGTTCTAGACTGCAGAACCGGGGGTTTCATCTTTGAACAATGCTGCACTGCCTCCTAGTGGTGGCCAGAAGGGAGACAACCTAGGATGTCACCCACTGCTTGCAGGTCTTGCACCTAAGTGGTTTCATGGTTGTCTTAGAGAACTAAGAATAAACAGCAACAATGATCGCTGCAAAAGGGAAAGAGGAAGAACGCTTCGGAGCAGTCCTGGGCATTTTGCAGAAAATGGGGGCTGAGAAAAGTGGGAGCTGAGGGTTCCCTCTTTTCGGTCCTTCTCCCCCTCTAAGTTTTCTCCCAACCTATGAGCACCTCTGTGGCTCCTCAAACTTTGTATGACCCACTCTGTTCTCAAAAGTGCCCAAACCCCTGGATATCCATCTCCAGTTTCTGGTGCCTTCTGCTCTTGGATGATTTTCCATCCCTGCTGTATATATCTTGTATGGACTCAGTTATTTGCCTGCTGTTTCCTCCAGTCAAGTGTAAGCTTCTTAAGGGCAGGAAATAGTTTTCTTTTTCTTTCACTCCCTAGTGCCTAGCACAGTGCTGGTAAATGCTTGATAAAAGACATAACTGACTGGCTTTTCTTCTGGGTCATCATCTTTGCTTCCTCTTAAGAATAACAGAGCTGCATTTTTTTTTTCTTTTTGATTTGATTTTTCTTGTGCAAGCAAAATAATCGTATAACTATGTGTGTGTGTATATATATATATATAATATATATAGTGCATATATATACAACATACATATTGTATATATAGGTTTAATAATTGTTTATTGACCGACTGAAAGCCTAGGTTCAAACCCTACATTCACCCTCAGTTTCACCATCTCTATTATATAAAATAATAATAATAGCCACCATTTTTCTACTACTATAAGGTTTGCAAAGCACTTTATCTATGTTATCTTATTTGATCCTTATAGCATCCCTAATTTACAGATAAAGAAACTGAGGCAGCAAAGTTAAGTGATTTGTTTAGTAAGTATCTGAGTTAGACTTGAACTCGGCTTCTAACTCCAAGTCCCAAGCTCTCTGTCCACTCTACCACATAGCTGCCTTATAAAATCCGCCTCCCAATATTCTAGTGAGAATGGAGAAAATCTCAAGAAAGTGCTCTTGTGACCCCTGAAGCCCAACAGAAATGTCTATTATTCCTCTCCAGAAGTTTCCAGATGTGCATCTTAGTCACCGGAAGCCTTCAGCGGCTCCTCTATGGGCAAGTTGGATCCAGGCATATGGAATAGTGATTCTGTGTATCCAAAACCTAACGGGCAGCCCACAGGTCTTTCAATAACTCCCTTGGCCCCCCATTCAGTCATGCTAATTAGCTTAAATAAAGAAAAGAAAGCTTTATCCTTTGCTCTCCAGAAGAGGCTCTTTTCCTTCCTCAGAGAGTCTGTGTGTTGGGAGAAGCCATGGGGCTCAGCAGTGGGCTCTCCCAGCCCCCAGTGGCTTTGAGTGGCAGAAACATGCTACGGATGTGGAAGGCAGGAGGATTTCCTGGGAGGCCCAACCACCTGCTCCCCTTGCTCATTTAATAAACTCCATGGTGCTTTGCTTCTGACTGAGTGGATTTTTTTTCCTTTAAAGAAGAAATAAACTAGCTAGTGTCTCCAAAGCAAAACATGCATGTGTTCATTTACTGTTCTTTTCTGGAGTCTTTCCTCAAGGACCTGAAAGAAAAGACTCGAATTAAAGACTTCCATTGTGGGTTTATGGAATCCAATCAAGGAATTTGTTAAGTACCTACCACATGCCAAGCACTGTGCTAGGCACTGGAATGAGAAAGAAAACAAAATGATTAACCACAAAAAAGTCCCTGCTCTCCAGGGGCTGATGGTCTTTTGAGAAGACATAGAAAGAGCAAACAAATGAATAAATGCAGGTGCTTTATGAAGAGACAGCATTACCGACCAAATCAAGAATGGCTTCATGAAGAGGCGTCCATGAACTGAAGAAGCCAAAGATTCTAAGAGGTGGCAATGGGAAGGCAGAACCCTTTGGGTAAGGGGATATGGGAAACAATAAGGAAGCCAGCCCGACTGACAACCATATAATTAGCTAGATAGATTATTATAATACTACAAAGATTCTTATTCATAATGGTGACCCAGCTTCTCCAGACTTCATTGTTGACCTGCAGTAGTCAGGAAGACCTGTTTTCAATACCTACCTTAGAAATTTACTAATTATGTGGTCTTAAACAAATCCCTTCACTCATCAGCCTCAGTTTCCTCATCTGTGAAAAATGGGGATAATTATAGGCCAAATTGACTAGAACATGTGAGAAATAAACCTCAAAATGTAGGCTGAATTCATAGTGCTTTAAATGGCATTCTGGGGGGGGAGGGAGAGTGGCCTTCTCTGGCCACTATACCTTTAAATATATTGTCTTCTTTTAGAAATAAACTCTTTAAGGGCAGTGACTGTCTTGCTTTTGGCAATTTTATCCCTATGCTGTTCATTCATTCATGTATTCCAGACACTAGAAACTAAGGCTTCCCACTCAGGGAAGTAACACAGTCAGATTTTTGCTTCAGGATAATTATTTTAGTAGCTATGGGTAGAATGAAACAGAAAGGGAAGTTGGAGGGCCAAATTAGGAGGTTCTTAACCATCATCCAGGCAAGTTCAAGACCTGAACTGAGAGGGTGAACCTGGAAATTTGTTATGGCTTTGGTTAAAAAAAAAAAAAAACTCAAGAGAAACCATGTTTCCTCTGAGAGACAAAACAAACAAACAAACAAAACCACTACAATTGTAATTACATACAATGCAATATAGGACAGGAACATTTCATCCAGTGACTACTGTATATAGAGCACTGTGTGAGGCACAAAGTTTAGAAAAGGCACGGACCTGCTCTCATGGAGCTTATAGGCAGATGGAGGTGGGAGATGGGGTACTTGAATTACTATGAGGTCTGAGAAGAGAAGATTGTTCCCAGCTAAGGAGATCCAGGAGGGCTTTTTGGAAGGGAGTGGTTCAAATTCAGCTTTAAAGGGTAGGCAGAACTGGAGAAAAAACAAGAAGAATATTAACATTCAAAAGATGGGTCTCCAAATAACTGTGGTCAATCAATCAACAAACATTTATTAGCAACTTACTAATTATGTGGCTGGTGCGGGATTAGAGATACAAAAGAGAAAAGTGAAACTCCCTGCCCTCAAGGAGTTTACAATCCATCTGCGAAGAGACAATGTGTTTATCTATCCATCAACAGGCAACTAAGTATCTGGGCCAGTGCAAAGTGCTGGGAATAAAAAGGAAATGTAGTTCCTGCCTTCAGGAAGCTTACCTTCTATTGGGTGAGACAACGTATATAAAGCTCCGTATACACATAGAAAATATCTGTACCGAATCTACGCGAAAAGAATACAAAGTATTTGGAGAGGTGGTGCTGTCAGCACAGGGGAATCGGGAAAGGTAGAAGAAGTTGATACAAGTGTGCATATTACAGGCAGGCCAGCCAAGAGGAGAATGCTGGACTGAGGCTTAGGAAAAAATGGTTCGGGGTCTATCTCTGACACTTCCTGGCTCTGTAGTCATGGGCATTTCTTGACTGCACTTCTCAGTTGCAGGCAACCCTCTAGGACCATACACAAAGATGGCTTGTGATCTAAAACCACAGAGGGAGTTTCCTAATCGAGAAATGAATGTTCATCAGAACCTTTGAAAAATTTAATGCTTCTTAACACTTCCTAATTGTGTGATGCTGAGTCACTTCACTTAACCCCAATTGCCTAAGGAAAAAAAAAAGAAAGAAAGAAAGAAAAAAAGAAAAGAAAAGAAAAGAAAAATTAAGTGTTTTATTTTATTTAAAAGAACATGAAATGGTCATATAGCAAGAGCAAGAAAGTGCACTCATAGCCCATTTTTACCCTAGCAATGTCAAGAGACATAGAGAAGGCATCTATTTCATCCATATTCTTTCATGATAAATAATTTACCTTTCTGGGACTCAGTTTCCTTCATAGTAAAATGAAGAGATTGGATTCTTCCATTAATAAATCCATCTTTTCCCTTTTAATCCCTGTACTTCAAAGAAAAGGGCCTGATCCAATGAGTTTTCTTTTCCAAATGTGGTGGGCATAAAACTGGGGTGTTTGGTACGAATTTCCAGGCCAAGGTGGGGTTTTATAGCTGCAAGTTGGAGCTCTGAGCCATGGCAATCTGGGGAAGTGCTGACACAACCTTCACTTGCACAGCAAGAATGCTGCCGTGATAATTTATAGACAGAACATTTTGGTTTTGTCAGGTTTTTCAACATAGACCGTTATAAATTTGAAGGAGAACTGTCTTGTTAAAGCTTCAGAATGGCATCTGTTCCTGTTGGTTATGCATCATGTTCATATTTGCAATGGCATTTTTACATAGCAATTTTTTTCCATATGGAAAAAGATTACATCGACTGCATGTTCAATTTTCAGTACCATCTCCACTAATTAGAATTACCAGTGTCTTCCTCATCACAGAATTCCTTCACCTGGTTGTCTTCCTCCATGGAGAGTGATTTGTCTTAATAATAACAAAAATACTAATAGCTAGCATTTATGTAGAACTTTAAGATTTACAAAGCACTTTAGAAATATTGCCTCTAATCCTCACTACTCTAGGAGATTGACGCTATCATTATCCCCATTTTACAGTTGAGGAAACCAAGACAATGGTTAAGTAACTTGCCCAGAAGTCACACATGTGTCTCTGAGGTAGGATTTGAACTCATCTCCTTATGAATTCAAGTTCTGGACCATCTAGTTGTCTATGTGTTGCCCAAATCTAATGCCTTTCCAAATGTTCCCTTCTCCTATACGCCTCTTTCTTAACAAAAACAACAAAAACCAAAAGGTCTGAAATGACAGAGAGAATGGATTCATATAAATCAACCAGCCAATTAACTAACATTCATTAAATAGCTACTATAGCTCAGGCACTATACCAGGATCTGGCCATACAAAGAAAAAAAAAGGAAATATATAACCTAGAGGAGTTAGCATTGGTCCCTTCTAGTTCCCAATCCTATTATTCTATGACTCAAGTTTATTTTAACCAAAAGAGATTATCACAACAATAGAATTTCTGATCCAGGACAAGATGAGTCAGTTTGTGCTCTTGAGACTCTAGCCATCAAGCTTGGAACACCATTTTCTAAGACTTCTAGAAAGAATGTTATTTGGGGATGTGGGGCAGGAGGAAAAATATGGTGGTGACTATAAAGTTCAAATCCATAAATTCTGAACCATTTTTTCCTTATTAACTTTTGGGGAGTATAATTTTCATGATTCCCTCAATATAGCTAACATTCTTAGAAGTACTAATTAGCAAATGTGATGATCTCATTGTGAGGTTTACCATTTATGCTTCAACTCCTTCCAACTTGGAGAGAACTCTACCCCAAGGCTTCCATCTTCTGACTGGTGACTCTCTCAAAGGGAGCCCTATTTCAGGAGGGCTTCCAACCATACTTCACCTCACTCTCTGGACTTCTCTTCCTCCTTAGCTACCTTCTTTTGGAACAGGTCTTCTCTCCATCCTCTCTCCTACCACTTTTTGGTTTCCTTTTGTGTACTGACATTAGAATGTAAGCTCCTCAAGGGCAGGGATTGTTTACATATATTTGTGTTCCGATTGCTTAGTTCAGTGCATGTTATATAGTAAGACCTTAACAAGTGCTCTATTGACCTATCTTTATCCTGTTTCTGCCTCATAGTAGGCATTTAGTAAATGCTTACCTTTTTCCTCTTCTTTCTCTTCCTCCAATCCACCTGACACTGTGCTAATACCCATGGAGCACTCAGATTGTTTGTCAATTTATCCCTCATTTTTGCCACATGCCCAGCCCACCTTTTCCAAGCCTTTGCATAAACTTTCCCTATGCCTGAAATGTACTTTTTTCTTCCCTCTGCCCTTTAGAAACCCTGTTTTTTTCAGAGATCAGTTCAAATACTTCCTCTTATAGGAGACTTTCACTAATTCCCCTAGTTTATAATGCCCCCACCCCAAGACATCGCCTTGTGTTTCATTTGCATATACAAATATACGTTGTCTGTCTTGATAGTAAGTAAATGCCTGTCAGGCAAGAGTTGTTTCAATTCTGTCTATGTGTCCCAAGGACTTAATACAATGTTGGACACAACAAACACTTGATGATTTTATTTTGTGCCTCATTGGATATTAATAATCAGAAAGTCATTAAATAAAACGATTATTGTGGTCCCATCTTTCAAGAAATTTTGTATAGTCTTGACATATATGTGGAAGACCTCTTGTAAGAGAGCCTTTAAGAAACAATTTTGTTCTGCTTCAAATCAAAAGCTTTTCTGCAATCAAGAAACAATAATGCTTCCATGGATTCCTAGATTCTCTACACCTTTCAGTCAATGATGTTTCTTAGCAGAATCGATCGTATGACATGGGAGACACTGGCACAGGACCGCCCAGCGTGGCATGCCCTCATCAGGGAGAGTACTGTGCTCTATGAGCAAAGAAGAATTGATTTAGCTCAAAGGAAATGGGAGATGCACAAAATTAGAGAAGCTACTCCAAATATTCATAGAGATTGTTTGTGTCCGACTTGGGGCAGAAGACTCCAAACTCACATTGGTCTTGTCAGAGATCAGGGATCTGACATACTGTAACTCAACTCTAGCAATGGGTGATGTAATTTTGGTTCTCTTCAAAAATGAAGGACAATCTGCTATAGAATATTATTTGCAAAAAGACCACTAGTTCCTTTCATATCTGTTCTTTGAGGGTGAATCGATGTAAATGTAATTTTTTGCATTGAAATTTAGAGAAAAAAAGATTATTTTGTAGAAATAAGTCATGTGAATAAGTAATAATTTCTTTGCAACATTTGAAAAATAATAAAATTAAAAATTTTCCAACCTTTACTATCTTCTCTTCTTTCATATATGTAGATAATCAGTCAACATCTTCAGCATTGTGTGGATTCCAGCATGGACTTCTTCACTCAGCTATCCTTCCCATAGTTCTTTTCTTTCATACCATTTCTTTGTCATCATAGATTATAATGGAGAAGCCCAACTATAGTGGCTGTGCTAGTATTAACGATGAAGAGTTTCTAATAAAAATTTTATATATTGTTTCCATTTTTCATTGTTTTCTGCCCTTCTTCCAATTTTATCTTTAAATGCACTTTGGATGACTTTAACTTAATTGGGTCTCTGGCCAAATTTTTCTTTAAATATGTTTTTCCCCTCCACTGTTTCTTCCTTATTTATGAGATACTACCACTCGTAATCTTTTCTATCCTATTCAGTAACATTTTACAAACAAGTTTACACTTTAACCTTGCCTTTTGCTTCCATATCCTGCAGCTTGGCAAGGAGATTGCGTATTTGCTGGCTATTTTGGTCTCTTCCTTATGGTGATTGATTTACATAGTCTATTCTGTCAGCCATTTCTCATCTTTTGTCAATGGTTTGTTTAAATGGGTTGAGTTGAAATTGCATCAATTGTGTGCCATATCTTCTCATTTTTGTTCTTTCTTCTTGTTGGATATTGATTTTGATCTTTGCTTTAACAAGTCAATGATCAGATTGTATCCTGACAGCTGTTTCAAAAAGGATTCCCATGTGGCTAACCACTCATCTCCTCTCTGTTAAAATATAAACAATCTAATTTTTAGGATTTATTTGATGCTGACTATTTCTAGCATCTCTCCATTATCTTCCCAAGAAAGTATTCATGATTTAGAAATATGTCATTAGCTTCTTCATACCTTTGCCTACTCCTGTGACCTCTTTCATGTATGACCCTTGAAACGTAATCTAGCAAAAATTTTAACTACTTTCCTATGTATTTATCTTTTCATTGAAGTCACCAAAAAACATCGTTTTTTGCTGAGGCAATTGGGGTTAAATACTTGCTCAGGGTCACAGAGCTAGGAAGTGTTAAGTGTCAGATCAAATTTGAACTCAGGTCCTTCTGACTTCAGGGCTGGTACTCTATCCACTGCACCACCTAATTGCCCCCCCCCCAAAAAAAAATTATTGATTGGATTAAGAAAATCTTACTAAATTCTTTATTTTCTCTACCTCTTCATCCTCTTCTTCAAAAGATGTTAGTGTGAAAGCTTCAAGTATTTTCATGGTGCTTTACTTCATTAGCATATATCCCATGAAATAATGTTTCTTGTTGGCATTAGGATACATGGCAAATCCAGCTCCATAGGTTACTTTTTTGTCTTTTCAAGGAGAATGTGGGAGCCATTTGTCCATTTGGGAAATTCCCCTTTGCTCTATCACTATTATGTTTGGCATTTAAAATATTTCACAATCTGGCTCCTGGCTTCTTTTGCAGACTTATTGTACATTGCTGCTCTGCATGCACTCTGTATTCTAAAATAACCTACTCGAAGGTTACTTGTATATAGAATTCCAACTCCCATCACCACACCTTTGCACAGAATGTTTGATTGATCAATTGAATGTCAACTTCCTTTTGTGTTCAGTTCTCACATATAGCAAGCTAAGAGTGATATGACTCAGTTGCTCCAAGAACATTTGACAAGGATCTCACACTTAGAGTACCAATAATTCACTTGGTGTCCATAGTTTTGTAATTCTTAGATCTCTCTGGTCCCTCATCACCATCCCTTCAGGTGGAAAAAGAAACTGCATAGGAAAAATGGCCATTCCATATAGAAACCCTTGAGATATGGAAGCCAAAAGGCAATCTTGGACAATACCAAAAGAAGCATAATGACCCAAAAGAGAAAAATGACTGTCCTACTTAGCACTCTGCTCTTCCTAAATCAAACCTGCCTCATCTGGGCATGTTGTGCTCCACATTTTAGGAAGATTGCTGATAAGCTGGCCAAAGGGCAGGCAAAATAGTGAAGGACCTTAAAGCCTTGCCATATGGAGACCAGCTGAAGAACAGGGAGATTTAGCCTAGGGAAAGAAGACTTGGTGGGCAGGATGGAGACTTGGGTGAGGCAGAAAAGGATGGTCATAATCAAGAATTCTTGATGTCCAGTTCCCCCTCCAAGGAGAACTCATCACCTCTTGACTCTCTTTTGGGTGACTTTCATTTTCTAGAAGTCCTTCTTTCCCTAATACTAAAGTTCCCTTCTTGTGGCTACTATTTCTTGACACTAGTTTGGTTTTTCCCCCCTCTCTGAGGTCAAACAGAATCAGCTTAATACCAATTGTAATAGACAGTCCTCCTTGCACTTGAAGAAAGTTCTAATGTCACCACCCCCAGTTCTTCTCCAAACTCAAAATTCCCAATTCTTTTCTGTGGCATGAAACAAATGTGTACAAACAAGCGCTATGCAGGATAGACTAAAGCAGGGGTTGAGTATTGGTCTTCCTGGTACTGGATCTCCCCCATTGGATCGTGAATAACTCAAAGGTAGGAAGTGTCTTTTGCCTCTTTTTGGATTATCAACAATTAGCACAGTGCCTAGCACATAGTAGATGATTAATAAATGCTTAATTTTCTGTCAAAATCAGGTCCTCATGCTACAGCTTAGTAGTTTCCTTCTAGATCATATTCTTCTTAGATCTGTGTTAGATCTGGACCCCTAAATTGACTTCTCATCCAAATAAATATGAATTTGAATCCCACCTCTGACATATTTGTTAGCTCTGACAACAGACAAGTCAGTCCATCAGAAAACATTTATTAACCTCCTACTATTTTTCAGGCTCTTTATGAGTCACTAAGAATACAAATACAAAGAATGAAATAATCCCTGCTTACATGGAGCTGATAGTCTAATAGGAGACAGAAGTGTTTGTAAAATATCCGCAATGCAAATATAAAGTGGATAAATATGCTTATTACATAAGATATCTACAATACTTATAAGAAGGGAAAGGAAGATGGAGAGAGGGAAAGGTGAGAGGGAAGAGAAAGAGACAGAGCCACAGAGACAGATAAAGAGAGAGAAACGAGACAGAGACAAAATGAGAAGGGGAAAGAAAACATAAAAAGACACACAGAGATTAAATGCAAAATTTATATTCCAATTTTTCTTCATAGTTCCTTATTGCTCATACCACCTGCATAAATTTTATATTTCCTTCTCCCCCCTCCCCTCCTTTCATGTGGTCTCCCCTGTTAGAATGTCAGCTCCTTGAGGGCTGGTCTGTTTTTGTCTTTTTTGGTATCCATAGCATTTTGTTCTCAACCCATCACATAGTAAGTACTTAATAAAAGTACTTACTTGTTGACTGACTGACTGAATAATTGACCATGATATGTTTCTGTTGCTTTCTGAAGAAACATTTTCAGCTCTTTGGACCACAGCGTTCCATTGTTAGAAGCCATAATTCCTAATATTTCTGCATTACCTTAAGTTTTTCAGAGCCCTTTACACATTTTGTCTTTTTTTTCCTCTTACCCCCCCCAAAAAAAATTGGGGAATATTTTAATCCCTGTGAAACTGCAAGTTATATTTGCATATCAAGTGTGATGAAAGCAAATAGATGTATTATGCAAAGAAACCAAATTGTTCCAGAATTATAAATATTCCAACATGGAGATCATACAATATAACATTTGTACCATGTCACAAAGTAGAATAAATTAAAATATTTAAGATATAGAAACACAAAGGCTTCAATAGCATGATAATTTTCATGATTTAACCTCCATAGAAATTTCTGGACTTGTTTTAATCCACTCCACCTACTACTTTATCTTTTATGACCCCTCACCCCTTCTCTTAGTGGTATTTTATTAACCAACTTCACCCACTACCTTATCTTCTATCACCTCTCCCCACTTCTCTTACTTAGTATTTCTGCCCTCCCTTCTATCCTGCTCTTCCCTTTTCTTTCCTCTTTCTTCCTCTATTTCTTTCTAGGGCTAAACAAATTTCTATACTCAAAAATGATTAAGTAATTCCCTCTTAGTACCAAAACTGATGAGATCAAGCTTCAGACAGTGCTAATCCCCCTCCCTTTCCCCCCTCAATTGCAATAGGTCTTTTGCACCACTTCTTGTGATCTAATTGTCCCATTATACCTCCCCTTTCCTCTTTTTCAAGTATAGACCTTTTTTCCATCCCTTAATTTCTTTTTCTTTGATGTCATCACATCAGAGTCACATTCAGAACCACATCCTCAGTCCATGTCTACCTCAGTGACAGATACAGTTCTCAAGAGTACAGATATTGCTTTCCCATCTAGAGAAATCATTTTAACCTTTAAATAATTTATATTTTCCCCTGTTTACCTTTATATGCTTCTCTTGAGTCCTGTGTTTGTAGATTAAATTTTCTGTTTAGTTCTGTTTTTTTTTCAGTAGAAATGATTGAAAGTTTTACTTCATTGAAGCTCTATCACCTTATCTGAAAGATGATGCTGAGTCCAGCTACCCAGCTAGGTAGTTAGTTTGGTTGTAACCCCAGGTTCTTTATCTTCTGAAATATGGTGTTCCAAGCCCTCCTATCCTTTATTGTAGATCTGGGTAGATTTGACTGCTGCTCCTTGGTATTTGAATTATTTTTGTCTGGCAGCTTGCAGTATTTTTTCCTTGAGGTTGTAGTTCTGGAGTTTTGCAACAATGTTCCTTGGGGTTTTCCTTGTGGGATCTTTTTCCAAAGGTGATCGATGGATTCTTTCAATGAGTATTTCCCACTTTGTTTCTAGAATATCAGGGCATTTTCCTTAATAATTTCTTGAAGAATGCTATCCAGGCTCTTTTTTTTTTTTTTTTTTGGTCATGGCCTTCGAGTAGGCCAATAATTTTTAAATTGTCTCTTCTCAATCTATTGTCCAAGTCAGCTGTTTTTCCAATTAGGTATTTCACATTTTCTTCCACTTCCTCACTTTTTTATTTATTTGACTGATTCTTGCTGTCTCACGGAGTCATTAGCTTCCATTTGTCCTTTTCTAGTTTTTAATGTGTGATTTTCTTCAGTTAGCTTTTGTATCTCTTTTTCCATTTGGTTAATTCTACTTTTTAAGGAATTGTTTTCTTCAGACAATTTGTTTCCTTCCTTTTCCAAGCTGTTGACCCTCTCATGCATATTTCTCATTTCCCTCATTTTTTCTTCTTTGTTTTTTAAAGTCTTTTATAAGCACTTCTACAAAGCCTTTTTGGGCTTGAGACCAATTCATATCACTCTGAGATTTCTTTGGTGCACATTTTGTCCTCATCTGATTTTGTGTTTTGGTCTGCCCTGTCACCATAATAGCTTTCTATGCTCAAAGTTATTTTCTGTTCTTGCTCATTTTCTTTCCTTTCTTATGATATTTCTTTTTTTTTATTACTTTTATGGTTGAACTCTGCTCCTGAGGTAAAAGTGACACTGTCCCAAACTTCTCATGCATCTCTGAGGCTTGGCTTTGAGCACAGGGGTCTCTTGTGTTTGTAGGGGGTAGCTTTGCCTGATTTTTTTAAGGTTTTAAAACATATTTTTTTAATTATATCTTTTTATTTACAAGATATATGCATGGGTAATTTTTCAGCATTGATCCTTGCAAAACCTTCTGTTTCAACTTTTCTCCTCTTCCCCCAGCCCCTCACCTAGATGGCAGGTAGACCAATACATGTTAAATATGTTAAAGTATATGTTAAATACAATATATATATATACATACCCATACAGTTATTTTGCTGCACAAGAAGAATCGGACTTTGAAATAATGTAAAATTAACCTGAGAAGGAAATAAAAAATGCAGGCAGACAAAAATAGAGGGATTGGAAATGCTATGTAGTGGTTCACACTCATTTCCCAGAGTTCTTTCACTGGGTATAGCTGGTTCTATTCATTATTGAACAAATGGAACTGATTTGGTTTATCTCATTATTGAAGAGAGCCACGTCCATCAGAATTGATCATCATATAGTATTGTTGTTGAAGTATATACTGGTTTCCTGGTCCTGCTCATTTCACTCAGCATCAGTTCATGTAAGTCTCTCCAGGGCTCTCTGAAATCATCCTGCTTTCATTTCTTACAGAACAATAATATTTCCTAACATTCATATACCACAATTTATTCAGCCATTCTCCAATTGATGGGCATCCATTCAATTTCCAATTTCTAGCCATAACAAAAAGGGCTGCACAAACACGTTTTTTGCCTACTCTTTTCAGGAAATAGCCTGTTTTCCCAGAGTTTGCCTTCTGAAGTGGGACTGGAAATTGCCCCACTGATTTGTTTCTCTGCTAAGCCAGGACAGAGGATCTTAATTGCTGATTTGCTCACCAGCTTTCCCAGAGTCTATCTGAGCTGGCCTGAACACCCTTTCCACCCCAGTGAGATTGACCTTTCTTGAAGTTTTCCCAGCCTGTGTTGAGCTGGAGAGTGCTTTCATTCTGTCAGAGTTTGTTGAAAGGCTTGGTTTCATGTGGTTTTCCATGGAAACTCTCTTGACACATTTTCTCAAATGATCCTCATACTAATCTTGGGAGGTAGGTGCTGTTGTTATCCTCATTTTACAAATGAAGATACTGAAGGAGATAGATTAAGTGCCTTGCCCAAGGTCACACAGTAAGTATCTGAGGAAAACTTCAAATTCAGTTCTTCTTCACTTTAAGCTAGCATTCTATTTCTTAGCCCATTCAGCTACATCTACAAAAAGCATCCTTGGTCATGAAAAAACAACAAAAACAAAATGACACAGTACCAGCCCTCAGGGAGATTCAATTCTATGGGGAGAAGGAGGGTCAGTTTCTAATTCCTAGTTTCAATTTCATGTTTCTGTGTCCCTTCTGGAGAGTTTCATGTGCTACCTGCCAAGCTTAGTGAGGTAACTTAGAATCCCTGTTCCATTTTTCTCATATGTGAGACGGGGAAAAGCAGCATTGAATTTGTGGTTAGGACTGCTGAAAATAACATTCCACTCACTCCTTTCCTACCTGTAAGCTTGGGCAGTGATTCTGATCTTCTAATAAGGGGTTTTTGATTGGACTTTCTCAAAGATCCTTCTTGATAGAAATTCTCTGGATTTTCATTTTGTTTAAAAAGTTAAAAAAAACTTCTTTCATTTTGTTTAAAGAAACACCTATTATACCCACAAATTGGGCTGAATAAATTGTGGTATATGAAAGTAATGGAATATTATTGTTCGATAAAAATGATAACGATCATTTTAGAAAGGCTTAAAGAGATTTTCATGAACTGATGCTGAGTGAAACAAGCAGAACCAGGAATATATAGTGCATAATAACAGCAAGATTGTGGGATGATTGATTAGGGCAGACTTGGTTCTTCTCAAGGATTCAGTGTCCAAGGCAATATCAATAAACTTTGGATGGAAAACACATCCAGAGAGAAAACTGTGGAGACTGGTATAAATCAACACATTCTACTTTTTTCCTCCCTTCTTCTGTTTTATTTTCTTTCATGGTTTTTCCTTTTTGTTCTGATTTTTTTCTCCCAACATAATTCATAAGAAAATGTGCAAGAAACTCCCCATACATTAATTAATTAATTAGAAAAAATAATTCTACTATGCAACTACTACTAAAATATTTTACTACTACAGGCACTGTGCTAAAGCTACAAAGAAAAATGAAACAATCATTGCTCTCAAGGAGAATATATTCTATTGGAGGAAAACAATAAATGGGTTGATAAATAAACAAAAGAAATGTACAGTTTTTTTTTTCTGGGGGGGGGGATCATATGGGATCCTGGGATGATCAGAACAGGTATTGTGAAGAAGGAGGCACTAGAGCTGAGCCAGGAAGGAAAAGGTAATTCCAAAAGGTGGATAGAAGGAGAGAGCACTCCAAGGCAAAAAGAAAGACAGCCTGGGCAAATGCACAGAGGGAGGAGATGAAATATCACATATGGAAAACAAGTCAGTTTGGCTAGAATGTGGAATGTGTAGAGGGGAATAGCAAGAAATAAGTCAGGGAACATGTCAGTCTGATTACAAAGGACTTTAAATGCCAAGGACCTAAGAAAGTTTATTCCAACTTTCAGGAAATGGCTTATTTCAACAATCAGGAAAACTTGTTTTTCCCAGGGATGTAGCCAAATTATGCTGATGCAATTAAACAGATTTACAAAACACCTACTATGTGCACTATTGTATGCTTAGTGTTTAGTATACAAAAAATGGCCAATGGCATAACCCCTGCCTTCAAGGAATTTTGCTTCTATTAAGGAGATATGTGTTATATAAGGTAAAGTGTGATGGCCAAAAAGGAGAAATCACAACAAAGAAAATTTGAGGCAAGGGAAATCTTTCAGCTGAAGGTGAATCAAGGAATGTACCATGGAGGAAATAAAACTTTTGGCTAAGCCCTAAAGGATGAGACAAATCTAGCCTCAAACATTTAATAGGTATGTGCTTCTGAACAAGAAACTTTGCCTCAGTTTCCCCCATTTGTAAAGTGGGGCTAATAACAACACTTACCTCATAGAATTATTATGAGGATTAAATGAGTAAAAAAATTGCAAAGTGTTTAGCACATAGTAAGTGCCATATAAATGTTAGCAAAAATGATGATGATGATGATGATAATGATGATGATGATGATGATGATGTAGCAAGAGTGCTTTCCAGCTATGAGAACTTGCCAGAGAAATCCATAGCAGCTGGAGAGATATGTCAAATTTAGGAAAACCTGGTCAAGTCTCATTTGACCAAGTGTTTGTTGAAAGAAAAATTTCCCCAGCTGTAATATCCTCCTACTGCAAATGCCCCACAGACAGAGCCTGCGTGCCAGCTCCCAATTCCCCATCCCCACTCTGCCTTGCCGTCTCTCTTCATTACAAATAATCAGCTGGTGTCTCTTTTAAATACACAAGTATTGAGTTATATATGCATAAATTAACTAAGGCTCCAGTAAAGAAGAAAAATCTATTTAAATCTGCATTAATCTTTTATTGGCTTTTCCACTTGTCATAAACAGTTTGTAACTAGATATATATCATCATCCCAAACATCATGTAAAACCTCTCATTCAATAATCCAATAGGTATCCAGGTGATATATCCAATGGCACCCACTCGCCAATGGGCCATTTTATAACCTAGGCAAAGGTTAATCATCCTTAGCTTCCTAAGTGTGATCTTAACAATACTCCAACTGCTTACTAGTGAATTTCAAGTAGTACCATGTTTTATGGTTAATTAACTATTCTTGTCTAACATTAAAATATCCCCGTCTGGGACCAGCAAGTGGTATTCTGAAGGATGTGTATTATTCCAGTGTAATGAGTTCCTATTCTTATTTTTCTTAAAATTTATCGGTATATCAGTTAAATTCAAAAAACATTAAATAAATTGAAAGAGTTCCTGGCATTAGAGGAAGGAAAGAAGAGGGGAAAAGAGAGAGAGAGAGAGAGAGAGAGAGAGAGAGAGAGAGAAACCTAGAGAGAAAGGAAGGAAGGAAGGAAGAAAGAAGGAAGGAAGGAAGGGAAAGAAGAAGGGAAAGAATCCCCAGGGAGGGAGGGAGGAAGGAAGTAAGGAGGGAAGGAAGAAGGAAGGAGGGAAAGAAGAAGAGAAGGAAGGAGGGAAGGAGAAAAGGAGGGAAGGAAGGGGAGGGAGAGAGAAAGGAAGGGGAGAGAGGGTGGGAGGGAGGAAAGAAGGAAGGAAGGAAGGAAGGAAGGAAGGAAGGAAGGAAGGAAGGAAGGAAAGAAGGAAAGAAAGACATAGGGAGGAAGGAAAGAGGTAGGGAGGAAGGAAAGAGGTAGGGAGGGAAGGAAGGAAGGAGAAAGGGAAGAGAGGGAGGGAAGGAAGAAGGGAGGGAAGGAGGGAGGGAAGGAAGGAGTTAGGGAAAAAAGGAAGGAAGGAAAAAAGGAAGGAAGGAAGGGGAGGGAGGGAGAGAAGAGGGAAGGAGGAAGGAAGAAAGGAAAAAAGAAAGAAGAAGGAAGGATACAAAAGAGAGAAAGAGAAAAAAGAATGAAAGGAAAGCAGGCAGGTTATTTAAGTGCCAATTATTTCCTGAATTCAAACTGTTCTCAGACATTTATTAGGAATATGACCCTAGGCAAGTCATTTCACACTGTTTGCCTCAGTTTCCTCATCTTATAAAAATGATCTGGGGAATGAATTGTCAAATCATTCCAGAAGTTTTGCCAAGAAAACCCCAGACTTAACTGAACAATAACACTGTGTCAAAATACATGTCAAGCATTGGGGACACAAATATAAGACAATCCCTGCCATTGAGGACCTCATCTTCTAGGTGATCCCCTGCCTTGTGAGAGACCCCATACATAAGGGAGTATGACCAGAGAGGGAAATTTTTAGTATGGGAAGTCACAGATATGGTTAGTGGAAGGAGGCTTTCCCCAAAGCCAATGGTCTTGTTGATTGACCAGAGTTCTCAGAAATTCCTCTGATCAAATGTTGGTGTGTGGGAAAGGATACAAGTTCCAAGCCAGGAAGGAAGGTGATCATAGCACAGATGACAATCCCTGGTCCCAGGAGAAACCAAGCTGCCTGGTTCTTCCCAGGCAGGTGTTCTGTAACTCTAGTTTAGAAGTCTTTGTGGCATCAGGAAGAACCAGAGCTGGGTTCAGATCCCACCTTTGACAAATACTATCAGGGCAGATCTTCCAGAGATGTCAAAGTCACGGTCTGCTTGGCAAATGAACTTCCAATAAGGCCAGGACTAGATTAATATGTGACTGGTAAATGCTTAAGAAAATAAATAAAAAGACACTATGATGTTAATTTATGGTTTTCACCAGAAATCCATCTCTATTTAAGTTTGCTAACAATGAGATAACCTGTTGCTATCCCTAGACAGCTCTCCAAGAGCATAAATTACAGATAAGTTACCAATTTGCATTGTCAGGGAGGTATTTCCATACTGGAATTTCCCTGCAGCAATAATTTCACTAGTCGGTGCAAAAAAAAAAAATGTCCCAGCTTCTTTTCAGCAAGTTGGAAATATAAAGGTGAAAATAAGCAGCATAGTTTCCACTCTCAAATAGCTTGCATTCTACTGGAGGATCCCACATTTTTACAGATAAATAAATACAATATAGATACCACAAAATAATTTCAAGAAAGAGAAAGGTCCCCAATAACTGGGAATGGGAGTGGAGGAGGGATCCAATAAAGGCTTTATTAGGAGGAGATAGTTGAACTCCACTTGGAAGGAAGCTAAGGATTCTAAAAGGTAGAGTTTAAAAGGCAGTGAATCCTAAACATGGAGGACAAAGAAGTCACAGGATCATAGCTTTACAGACAGAAAGGAGCTTTGACGTCATCAAGCTCAAAAGCCTCATTTTACAAAGAAAGAAATTGAGGCAGAGTGAATTGACTTGTCCACTGTCACACAGGCAGAAAGAAGTATATCTGAGATTCAAACCCAACTCCTCTGCTTCCAAATCCTTTGTCCTCTTTACTGTACCTCCTATAAGAAAAATGATTAGAAGACCAGCCTATAGTTCCTATCCAATAGACAAGTGGTAATATCCCAGCTTCCTTTTTTGGTCCCCCCTCCCCTTTCTTTCTCTCCATTGTATCATTTTCTATCAAACTCAACTTCAGCTGGAGGCAAGACAGCTGACCCACGAGCACCCCAGCTATGCTGTCATCAGGACTCTCACACAAACATGGCAGGCAGCTCACCCCACATTTCCCTCGTGCTCTTGTTTAGCCCGCACAGATATTGGCGATGCAGCTGAATTTAATCTTTGGAGTCCCCCCTGAGAACCAACTTCTCCAACCTATTCCCATGTAGACAAAAAGATTTTGTCTCACTGAACCCGTTTATTGACCGAAACTGTCACCTCTGCTCTGACCACTGACCTCATCTGAATATTTGGATCTATCACAGATCGCAAGTTCAAATGATTGGGCTGCCCTTTGCAAGCCCTGTTTTCATAGTGGGCTGATTACGAATGACAATATTATAAGGGTTTTAATTGAGATTCTACAAACAATTTGCACCTTGGATTTGCCAACCTAATGTTTCCAGAAGGGTGAATGCTACAGACATTTCACAGAGGAAAGGCACGGACTGGATTTGGAAGCTGAGGACCTGCCTTTGCTATCAACTAGCTGCATAATCTGGGACAAGCCACTGAACCCCATATGGGGTTTATCTCTAAAATAAGGGGGTTAGACCAGATGATCTCCCAAGTTCCTTCTGACTCTAGATCTAGATATACCCAAGCTCACACAGCTAGCGAGTCTCAGACAGGATTCAAATTCAAACCTCTTTTGGATTTATATTCAGTATTCTTTGCATGTAGCATGATGTCCTGTACCATATAAATCTAATATAATATCCATCTGTGGAATCTACTAGTCAGATCCATTCTTAATAAGCTAGGAAGAAATAGCTACATTTCATCTCACTCAATTCCTTTCAACAAGCACCTATTACTTACTTTATGCGAGGAACTCTCCTAGGTGCTAAGATTACAAAGATAAAAATGAGAAAGTCTCTACCTTCGAGAAACTTCTATTCTAATAGGGGAAATAATTTTTAAAAGACAACAGAGAAAGGAATATAGGATGATGGGAATAGAGTTAGAGCCAGAAGAGATCCTAGAAACCATCTAGTTCAATCTCTCTCCTTTCACAGTTGAGGAAACAGAGGTTCAAGATGAACCAAAGCCTGTTAAGTGATGAGTGTCTGAATCAGAATCTGAACCCAGATCATATTGTCATAAGCTAATCAATGATGTGATAACTTTGATTTATATTTTCCTCAAAACTCCTTATAAGAAAGAGATTGTCTTCTTATTCTCATTTTGGAGATGAGGAAACAGGTTCAGAGTGATTTGACAATTGTTGCGCAGTAGGTATATTTTGATGGGAAGAACACAGAGCTGAATAGCTTGGGTTCTAGGGATAGCTCTGCTCCCTGCTTTAGGCAATATTGTTTAATCTTTCTGAAGTTTAACTTTCTTAACAGAGATTACA
Organism: Antechinus flavipes; assembly: GCF_016432865.1. Lineage (NCBI taxonomy): Eukaryota > Metazoa > Chordata > Mammalia > Dasyuromorphia > Dasyuridae > Antechinus > Antechinus flavipes. The sequence continues at coordinate 463,829,412 of NC_067401.1, forward strand.
GTCCCATTCATCAGTTTCCTCAACCCCCATGATATTTGTCTTCACTCCACCATTACCCATAAATATTCCATCTCCATTACGTAGAAGTCTGAACTTCATCTCTCACGATGAGCCAAATTCAAAAGAGCAGAAAGAATTTCAAACAGTGGAATTTTCCAGAAACTTTGATGATTCTAATTTGTTGCCTGCCACAAACACCAATCTCGTCCATAGCATAGGAGGACACAATCTTGTCCTCCAGGAGAGGCAAAGTATGGTTCAAAATAATATCATAAGATTCAAAATTCTGGGCAGCTTGGAAGCCAACAAGGGACTATTTGGTGTTGGTGCTTCTTATCAGACAATTTTCATTCAAGAAGGGATGAAACAAGGAGCATCATGGGTGTATATGTTGGGACTATAATACAAAATATATTGAGAACTTGATGAAGGCCTTCTTCATCAAGCAATTCCTCTAAAAAAAATGAACAAAAACTTGCTTCAATTCAATTCAACAAGCACTTAATAAAGACATATTAGAACCTGCTAAATAATGTTGATAGAGCATTATGTCAAGTCTTGAGTTCAAATTCAGTGTCAGACATTATTTGGCTATGTGACCTTTGGTTACTGAACCTTAGTTTCTTCCATTGTAAAGTGGGTATAATAATAGTATCTATCTCCCAAGGTTTTTATGCGAATTAAATGAAATAATAAAGTTCTTAGCACAGCACTTGGCACATAGTAGGCAATATGTAAATGTTAGCTATTATTATTATAATTACTGTTATTAGTAGGTTTCAGACACTGCGGTGAGAACTAGAAACAGTGATAAAAACAAACAGCCTCTGCTTTTGTGGTGCTTCAATTCTACTGGTGGAAAATAACATGACATGAATAAACCAATAAAGATATATGCTGACCAAAACAAAGCAATTTTGGATTTGAGGAGAAGTGTTAACAACCAGAGAGATCAGGAAAAACCTCATATAGGGACTGACTCTTGAAGGGAACTAGGACTTCCAAGAGAGAGAGAATATGAGGTCCAGGGCACAGCCTGGGCAATGAAATAGACACAGGGGTTCTGGAAGAAGAAGAATTAAAAGTCCAGTCTGGACATAAGGCAGTGCAGAAGGTTGATTCATAGAGAATCAACTTCGAAAAATGAACAAGAGTTAGAATTGAAGGGTTTTCAGTGCCAAACAGAGGAGTCTTTTTTTTTTTTATATCCCCTGGGAAACAGTAGGGAATCATTGAAATTGTTTGAGCAAAAGAATGGGAAGGTATTAAACAATTTAAGTTTTCATTGGCCAAGGAAGAATGCAAATGAATGAAATCATGGGTCACTTAAGATATCAGAGCCCTGTAATTTCTGTAGTTCTGATTTTAAGATATCTCTAAAAATAGTAACACATTTATAGCGATTGAGTGTTTACAAAGCACTTTCTTCATAACAATGTTGTGACAAAAGTATTATCATTCCTTTTTTTTAATTGGGAAACCAAAGCTTACAGTAGTTAAATGATTTGCCCAAGAGCATATGGCTTGTAAGTGATAGAGCTTACACTTGAACCTTGGTTACAGGAACTAAAACCTGCCCTCTTTGTACAACATCATGCTGCCTCTGTTACTGCTCTAGCAAATACTCCATTTGTTCCTGAGCTTGTACTAGGGCTTCCCCACCCTTGTAGCTGAGACGTTCTCTCTGCTTGGATCATTCTCATTGGACACAAATAGCCCTTTAAGGATTCTGAGAACAAACACGAACAGTCTGCTGTCTCTCCCATGACTTCATCTATTCCTAGGAACCTCCCAAGGCAGTATTTGCTAAATTGCATCATGAAAAGAAGTTATTAATATACATTACAAAATTTCATTAGCTTTTGCCTTCTTCTACCCTAAGCTCATCAAGTTTAGAGCCCACTCAAATCTCCAGGTCTTTGTCACATGGACCACTTTCTAGTCACAATTTTCCCCATCTTATTTTTGACATTTTAAACCCATTTGCGACTATATGTATATGTCTGTACATATATGCATTATGCCTACTAATTTAATCTTATTAGATCCAACAGAATCCATCTCTTTAATCTATAGAGAGTTTCCTGAGACCTGACTCTATGATCCTATGCATTTGCTATCCCTCTTAAATTAAGGACTTTAGCAAATTTGATAAGTTTGCAGTCTATGTCTTTAACCAAAAATAAATAAGCTGAACAGAATGAGATGAGAACAGAGTCATGCAGTACTACAATAGAAATTTGCATCCAGTTTAACATTGATCTATTAATCTATTCTTTTTGGGTTCCTGTATTGCCAGAAACTCCAAGAGGGCAATTGCTCAACCATTTCTTTGTTTTTAAATTTTTGTTTTCAACTAACAAACATTTGTTTCCTCTCCTCACTCCACCTCCATTGAGAAAGAATAGAAAAGCAATAGCCTCATAATTAATATTCATTCAAGCAAAACAAATTCCCACATTGACCATTTCCAAAAGTGCCTCATTCTTCAAATTGAGCCAGCAGGTGGGCCATATTCATCATCATTAGTCCTTTGGAACTGATGTCAGTCATTATGTTGATCAATGTTATTAAGCCTTTAATATTATTTGTTTTTACAAGAATCCCTCTTACTGTTTTACTTTTACTACTTTTTAACTTTTTTTTTACTTACCACTTTTTTACTTAATAATTTACTATTACTTACTTATAATCTGCTTCTGTCTATCTAGTCTACCATCTTGGTCTACAATGACTTGAGACACTTTATCAAATGTGTTGCTAAAATACAGGCAGCTTATTTCTGGGGACTCTCTCAATCTATCAGTCTAGTGAATGTGTCCAAAAAAAGAAATGTAATTATTTGACAAGACTTGTTTTTGATAAATGGTTCTTTGGATTGTAAGGTGGTGGTGGGGGGGGAAGGGAGAGAGATATAAAGGAGACAGGGAAAGGCCACTTGTTTTTCCCTACCATTTAGTAGCAAATGCTTTCTAGAAGGGTGATAGTGTGATGATCCAACAGGTAGGTGATGCAATAGATAAAGTGGTGGGCCCAGAGTCAGGAAGATTCATCTTCTTGAGTTCCTTTCACTTTACCCTATTTGCCTCATTTTCCTTGATTTATAAAATGAGCTGCAGAAGAAAGTGGCAAACCACTCCAGTCTCTTTATTAAGAAAACCTTAAATGTAGTCATGAAGAGTTGAACATGACTGAAAAAAAAATTTGACTCAATAACAACAAAGCAACCACAATAAATATGAAAATAGCTCAAATTCAAAGCACTTTAAGCCAAATTTATGGGATGAAATTTGATAATAGTTCTTGGTCTCAAGATAAGAAATTGATTACTTATTGGGTCTGAGCATTTTCAGTCAGAGTATTTCATGTAGAGGAGACATGATTACTCAACAATTTATTTGAAAAAGATCTGGGATTTTCGGAGATTGAATTGAATACAAGTCAGCAGTATGATGAAAGAAAAAATCACATGATCTTGGGCTGCATTAAAAGAGACATCTCTTAAGAATAAGGAGGCAACAGTCCCTCTAGGCTTTTTTTCTGGGCAGCCCACATTTGGAATGTCATAATTAGTTCTGTTATGTTTAGTTTAGTCCACCGTTTAAGAAAGATGCTATGCATTAATAAGCTGGAACACCGATCAGAGAGAGACCATGGGAATCATATAGCGTCTTTAAATCACATCAAATGAGGTTTAAGGGACTGGGTTTTAGACCTTGGAGAAGACAGGACTCAGGGAACACATAATACCTGTCTTCAAGTGTGAGAAGTTCTTTCAAAAAGCAGAGATTCAACTTGTTTTGTTTGGTCCTAGATAGTTCTAGGAACAATGGGAAGAAGTTGCAAAGAGACAAATTTAACCTTGATGTCAGAAAACAACAACTTTCTAATGATCAAATTTGTCTCCAAGTGGAATGACTTGCTTTGGGAGGAAGTGATTTCTCCTCCTTAATGTTCTTCCATCACAGGCAGAACCTCTTGTTGAGTATGTGATAGTGGGGGTTCTTTCCAGTCATAGTTTGTCAACTCCCTAACTCTAGAACACTGTTACTCAGTGGCTCTGTGTTCACTGGACTTGCAGGATCTTTGGCTTCAAGCCTATGCTGATACAACCAGTGCAACAACTAGGACCCAAGTAGATAAAGTCACTCAAGATCAGAGACTGCTGATGCTTTTTAATAAATGTGAGAAACCCAAATGCCTGTGTAGCCTTATGATAATCCTTAAATTGTCTTCATTTCAAGTCTATATGAACAAGGTCCAAGGACTCGGAAATCAAGCACCAATTTGACTTTATGATATTTTTTTGTCCTTTGATAACTTGAACCTGGATTTGTAAAGAGACAATCTCATCTCCCCACCAGAATGGAGAAATACTGGGCATTCTTAGATCACTATCTACTCTATGGGACCATTAATTCTTGTGGACAGAGAGGGACTCAGTAATGGGAATGCAAAGTGAGGAATAATCATTTTTCTTCCTGGGAAGTTGTTTCAATGAGGAAAATAGGAAAGAAACATGGGAGTCTGATGAGCAGAGGTGAAGGGGCCTAAGAATATCTGCCTGTTTATTTATCCAAATGTTTCCATATTTTAGTTAATTGGAGAACAAAAAGATTAGAGACATGGTTCCATTCAAAAACAGACCTTTTATTATTGGTCTGGCAAGAAGGAGTTTTGAAAGAGTTGGTGAAATCAGCAAAAATGAGTTGAAGTTTGATAGATAAGTTGAAAGATAATTTGTTTGTAACTATAATACAATGAATGGATGAGAGTAATTAGCTATGTACTGTCTCCAGAATGGAGAACAGGAAAGTTAAAAGGCCAACAAGTCCAACTTTGATCCAAAAGAAAACCCCACTATACAATACTCAATATGTGGCCATCCGGTTCTTGCTTGAGGATCCTGGAGGACACGACAAAAGAGGACTATCTGATATAAGGAGCCATTTTGGGGGATTTTCTTGGCAGAGATACTGGAGTGGTTATCATTTCTTTCTCCAGATCATTTTACAATTGAGGAAACTGAGGTAAACAAGGTTAAATGACTTAGCCCGGGTCAAACAGCTAAAAAGTATCAAGTGTCTGAGGCAGGATTTGAACTCAGGGCTTCCTGATTCCGGGCCCAATGGGCTGCCAATTGTACTATTTACTTCTGCTCCCTTATTCATAGGATCATAGATTTAAAATTGGAAAGTACCACTGAGATCACTAATTTAAACCCTCTTATTTTATAAATGAGGAAGTGAAGCAGAGAAATGTTAAGTGATTAGGGTTGGGGTCACATAGCTAGTGTGTGAAGGAAAATTTGAACTAGCAATTGTACTAACTAGTTGCCTTTCACTTGGCTTGGCTAAGCATGGGCTCAGTTTTCCTTAGTCACTCTGGAGAACTGGACTTGTAGTCAAGAGACTTGGGTTCAAATTTTCCATTGGAAACTTACAAGCTACATGACTCTGGCTAAATTACTCCCTCTCTAGAAGCCTCCATTTCCTCATTTATCAAACTGGGGTAGTCATACTCATCCAATTCAGTTGTTCTTGTTGTTTGTTCCTCATTCTCAAAAAGGACTATGACATCTAGGAGGTGATTCTGTGACATGTGAGTGAATTGGATTTAAGTGAGGGAGAGCTGTATAAAGTCACCAGTCTCACTATATATTGTTGCAGGAAAACTATCCAAGGGCTAGGAAAATTCCACTCTATCAAATAGGAAAGAATTACTTTCCCATAAAGAAATTTCAAATTTCTTCAATAGGATTCCTAGAAATCCTTATTTTATCATCCTTGCCAACATCCACTAACTAGAAGGCCAATAATTACATGATTGAATAAAAGGCTTAAAGAAAGAGATTTCAGGGAATCCAGAACTCCAGTTTCAGATGACTATGTTGGGCCACGCAGAGTGGAAATAGTGCCCTTTTGCATTTATTGTTAAGGACTTGTTGCTCTGACTAATGGAAATAAGTCCCTGGGCTCCGGCCCCATCTTATTTCACTCATAAGCTTATGCAGTACAGCCTCTCTGCACCAACTGATGAAGTCCAATTCTTCTGAATAAAATAGCCCGTCCAAGAGCTAATATTTCAGGATTTCAAAGTTGAAAACCCACCACTGATAATTTATAGCCTAAACTTACTGAAAAACCCTTCCTTGACAAGCCATTTAATCAAAGCAAACCGTTTAACATTATGAAGGCCCCTAATTGCGCTCTCCCACAGCAGGCTTGCAAATCACCAGCGGAGGAATCACGGAAAATAACAAAATGAATACGCTGCACTCCGTTCCAGTTCCATTTCCAGATAGGGCATGGAGAATGAAGAATTCCATTCTCCGGGTGGTGATCTCCATGCATACTATAGTGTTTGTCCTGAATTTCATTGCTGTGGAAAAAAAGTCATGAAAAGTCTTGATTTAGTTGGCATTTAATGTGATTTTTATATAACTTCTGTGATATAATCAGCCGCGGTGGGAATCAGCAGGGAATCTTAAAGAGCAGTAAAAGCTTTAACTATTGTTCTTTCTGGGCTCTGATTGGTTTGCTGGGTATACAAAGCCGGAAAATCCCAGGTCACATATACCGACTGTATTTGTAGAGACCCATTATGATTGAGTGGAGTCCAGCGTCATCAGCCTCTCTCAACTAGCCAGCCAGTCAGGAGGCAAGAAAGACAATAGGTAGGTTGGAATAGCCGTAAAGAATGTGTCACTGTAAATCAAATTTCATTTCTGCATAGCTGGGAATAGTAATGTACAAGCCATAGGCAAGTATATTAATGTCTCCTGCTATCCATAAATGAAAAATCATGCACACTCCCATCTTCTTTATTGTTATTCCAACATAGCCCTTTTTTTTATTAGACTCTTTGTTTTATTTTTTAAAAAGAAGGAAAAAAGACTATTGTACCAATACTTAAAAGCATTTCTCCCCTCCCTTTTGGGTTCCTAAGGATTTCTTTGCAGTAAATAAACACATTGTCTCTTCCGCACACTGATTGACTAGTGATGTGGTTAGAACTCCCCCGTATTCAATTCCTCCGGCTCTTAATGGGGATCTGGAAGAAGCCATCGGATAAATGACCAGGGCCTTCTTTACACCTAATCCATTGGCGTATGAAAAATGACGGAGGCAATGCGTAAATACACAGTGACAAATGCTGGCGGCCCTCTCCAGGTTTCATCGTGACTCTGCTTAGGCAGGCATTTAATTTGGACATAATGAAACAGTTATTATACGCCACCAAAAACATCAGAGTTATTAAAAACATATTTATGGAGGCCCGGTTGTCGTGGTATAGATACATACCTACGCCACAGCTGCTCCTTCTCGGGAACGGGCTGTTAATCATTAAAAGCAAAATACTAAATGCACAATAATTGTTGAAGTCGTTCTACAGACCGAGATGAATCAGGATGAGTATTGGAAGTTGAGTAAATACTAATGAATGATTTCAAATGTATGTATAATTAGGTCTAGATATAGATATGCAGTATATGAATTAACTCCTATAAACATTTATGGGTCTTTGGTACATGATGGATGTTTTTACTGTGTCTCTTTCAAGGACTGTAGATCCTTGGAAGACAGTTCAGAGGTCACTTCATCGATTGCCTCACTTTGTAATTAAGGAAAGAAAGGGTCGTGTGATTCTGAGTTCAGTTTTTGGTATGGGGATTCCCTCCATCAAAGCAGATCATGTACCATCCTCTGACTCAAAGGGAAAATCTTAGGACTTGCCCAATCCCAGGACCACTAAGGATTCTAATGAATGTTCTGATACAATGCCTCATAATGTATATAAAATGAGGGGGTTGGACCAAATGGCTTCTAAGGTCCATGATCCCGTCATCTTACGAGTCGTGATATTGACTCTAAATCACAGGCTCCATTGAAGAGGATTATGAGCAGCACAGCAAAGTGGATGGACAGCTGTGTTTGGAACCAGGGAGATCTGGATTCAAATCGTGCCTCTGACACATAGTGGCTGTATGAGCTAATCTATCATTGTTCTGGGCACCTCTCTGAGAGTATAAATTGCAAAGAAGGATAAGACCTCGGTGGACAGTGTTTCCTCACCCAAGAGTTTCTTACATTAATCAAATCACTGATCCAGACTCTATCTCTGTTCTTGTCTAGACTAGGTGTGGGACAATCAAGGAGAGCCAAGAAAGCTCCTGGAAGGAGTCCCGGGGAACAGCCATGGAAGAACCCCAATAGAGCCATGGAGGATGGGTAAATTTGGCAGCCCTCGAGGGTTTGCCCCACCCCCACTGAAACCCCAAATCTGTCGGAATATTGGAGAAGGTTTGGGGTGTCCTTGTGCTTGCCAGAATAGACATGAAGGGTTAAAACCCTTTTCCAAAAGGTTTTTGCTCTCCCATTTTTTCTTTAAGAGGAGTCTTTTGTAAAGGCTATGACGGGGAGGAAAGGAATAGCAATGCAGATGATATTACTGTAGATGAAGCTTCATTTCTGAATAGCTGGGGAGATTAATTCACTTTGCTGCAAGGTCTTCATTACTACCCCCGCTCCCCCAAAATGAAATATCACGTACGGCAAGTTCTCTGCTCCATAGGTCATAATACTCTGCTGATCACAGCCGGGCTGGGCGAGATTATGGGAAACGAGACCCCAGCTAATGCCCTCCAACTCTGTCTGCATGCCAAGAAGAGGAGGCAGGTGCAAGGATGCTTCATAAAGGGGGCTCACCTGTTACCACGCCTTTCAATTACGGCTCGGACGGACGGGGTGCTAGCAGGGGGATATGGACTCTAGTCATTCCTCTGCTGCCCAGAAATGGCAACATCTCAGAATCGCTGACCTGCTGGACCAAGGCTTTCAAAAACTCTTCCTTCTTCTGCCTCTTCTGGTTTCCAGGGTGTGGCCTTGGCAGTGGAAGGCAGAAATAAGAGTGGAGGAGGAATAAAAGAACTGATTGAATTAATGCCCTTCCAAATGGGACATGTAGATGCCACAGGGCTGCACTCATGTATGATGGTGAAGTGGAGTGAACTTTAAATATCTGGGAGCTGGAAAATCACAAACAAGTTGCTTCAAACCTCAGTTTCCTCATTTGTAAAACTGAGGGAGCTGAACCTGACAGTCTCTAAGGTCTCTTCCAGCTCTAACTCCATGGTCCCATGATGGGTTTCCCACCATCTTCTTTTTCTGCACTAGGTTTGATGAAAAAGAAACTTAATGTAATAGTTACTCCATTCAACCTGCTTCTTTTTTACCTTTCAAAACACAAATAAAGCTAAATGGGAACTTTTTTCCTTGCATTTGTTGTTGTTATTTTCGATGATGCTCTCCTCTTCATGACCCCATTTGAGGTTTTCTTGGCAAAGATACTGGAGTGGTTTACCATTTCTTTCTCTAGATCATTTTACAGATAAGGAAACTGAGGCAAGCAGGAAGAAGTGATTTGCCCAGGATCATATAGTTACTAAACATCCAAGATTTGAATTCAGGAATATGAGTCTTCCTGATGTCAGACCTGGCACTCTACACACTATGGTGCCACCCCACTGCCCACTAGCAGCTCTGAATGTATGAGCAACACTAACTACTGATGATAACCTATTCTGACCAGACAGCACAGTAGGTAGAGCGCTAGACCAAAACTAAGTATCTAGTCTCAGACACTTCCTAGCTGTGGGATGCTGGGAGAGTCACCCCTGTCTGCCTCGATTCCCTCAACTGTAAAATGGGGATAATAATTATACTTGCCTGCCAGGAATATTGTGAAGGTCAAATTAGATAATATTTATAAAATGCTTAGCACAGTGCTGGAACACAGTAGGCATTGATAAATGCTTGTTCTGTTCCCTTTTCTTCCTGTGGTATCCTATGCTTGCCCCTCTAGTTCTAAGTCATCCTGTGTACCGCCACCTCTCCCACTCTTTACTGATTTCTGTTCGAAAGCTGGTCCTTTATTCTGTTAAGTAAACATTAGTCAAAGGAGGAAGGGTGGGAACCACCACAATAAAGCCTTGGAGGGGGCAAAACTGAGTGGAGAAGGCTTCCATAGTGAGGTCTCTGAACTCCACAAGAGCCCAAGCCATGTGTGATCTAAATGTCATCTTTTACCTAAACCTATCAGAGTATTCAGCATACAAAAGACACTTAATAGATGTTTGTTGAATGAATATTAGATGAACACTTGTCAGGATGTTCAGAGGGGATGGATGATTCAAGTGGGGTTTGAACTAGAAAAACTCTACGGTCTTCTCCAACCCCACTGGACTGGACTGGAAGAATTGTTTACTTGTGGCTGGTGCTCCTTTTCAGGTTTTGTTTTGTCATGTGACATGAGTGAAGAGCACTCCCAGTCTGGAAGCTTCCTCCACTAAAGCAGTCAGGAACAACTCTATATTTTATGAAAGAATGGAAAGTTTAGATAAATGAATGGATGGATGAGTGGCTAAATGAATGAAAAAAGCATTCAGTAAGTGCTTACTGTGTGGTGAGCACCATGCTAAACATTGGAATAGAAAAAGCCAGTTGGTCCCTGCCCTCAGGGAGCTGACACACTCCAATTGGGGAGACAAAACACAAAAGAAAATTCAGTATCAGGGCATATAGAAAATCTTAGAGAGCTAGTTAACAAGCTAGTCAAGTTACTTGTCCAGGGTCTTGAGGCCGATTCAGGGTTAGAATTTGAAGGCCTTGGAGGCAGACTGCAGCACTTTTGTCTTCATAGCCCCATTGCTGACATAGAGGTGTCGGATTTTTGTTTCTTGATTGATTGATTAGTTGGATCCCGGCTCAGAGGCTGATTCTCTGTCTACTCCTCCAGACTGCCACTCATTAATTTTAATTATCACTGTATATTCTTCTGAGGTGGGAAAACAGCAACAAGAAATTCCCACAGAGTTCAAAGCTGATACTGCTGGTCTGTGAATAGGATCAACAGAAAGATGCTCCCTGGAGACCCAGACTTCCCTGATTGCAAGTCCTGCCCTCAGTTCCCTTAGCTGCTTTTCAGAGAGATCGAAAGATGACAAAGATGAGAATGATGATAAAAGGTAAATATTCAGCTCCTTCTTTTACTTTACATAGATTATCTCATTTGATCTGGATAACAAATATGTGAGGGTGCCAAGGATATGATTATCTCCACTCTACAGCTGGGGAAACTGAGGTTCAGAGAAGTTAAATGACTTGTCAAAGATTATATAGTTAATAAGTACATGAGATCATATAGTTAATAAGTACATGGAATAAGAGGCAAACTCAAATATGTCTTGCTCCAAGTCACTGCAGGGCATTAAGAAATACTCCACCTTAGAGTCAGGCAAGAGAGACTGGGTTCAAATTCTGACTTGGAAATTTACTGTGTGATCATAGGCAGATCACTTAATCTCTTGGTTTACTCACCTGAAAATTGGGTCCAAGGATTTCAACCCCTTCTATAATAGGAATTGTATACCTGCTATGTGAATAAGTAAATGAATAAGTAGACCATTGAAACTGAATTTCTTCTTGTTTTCAGTAAAATCAAAACCACAGAGATGGCCTAGACATTAATGGGAGAACCCCATTCTTTTACTTTCAGAATTTCAGTGATGGTTCAAAATCTAGAATATAAAATAAAAGTTTCCAAGTAATAAAGGGGTCAAACTTGGTAGATTGAGGTGGTTTGGCTTTATGTAAAGATAAATCCACATCTTAATTTGGTGCTGACAAAAATTTCCACCATATATGTGTGTATGTGTGTGAATGAACACACTTCTAAGAATAGCCCATGATGTACATTCAAAAATAATAAAATCATGGCTCTTCAATTTGGAACTATAGCCAAAGTTGCTATCAAATTGGCATTTCCTTTGATCCCGCAGTGTCTCTACTGGGTCTGTACCCCGAAGAGATCATAAAAAAGGGAAAAGGAGTCACACGCACAAAAATGTTTGTAGCAATCCTTCTTGTAGCGGTAAGGAACTGGAAACTGAGGGGATGCTTATTCATGATTGAAAAAGGTATGGTAGATGAATGTAATGGAGTATTATTGTTCTATAAAGCTGATCTCACAAAGACCTGGAGAGACTTACATGAACGGATGCTAAATGAGCAGAAACAAGAGAACATTGGACACAGCAACAATATTATATGATGACCAACTGTGATGGATCTGGTTTGGCTTTTTTCAAAAATGAGGTGATTCAAAGTGATTTCAGTAGATTTAGGATGGAAAAAACCATTCATATCCAGAGAGAGAATTATGGAGACTGAATGTGGATCAAAGGATAGTCTTTTCACCTTTGTTGTTATTTACTTGTTATTTTCCTTTCTCATTTTTTCTCTTTTGATCTGATTTTTCTAATGCAGCATGATAAATGTGGAAATGTGTTTAGAAACATTGTACATGTTTAATCTATATTGGATTACTTGATATCTATGGGGAGGTGGGGAGAAAGGAAGAACAATTTAGAACATGGGATTTTGCAAGGGTGAATGTTGAAAACTATCTTTGCATGTATTTTGAAAAATAAAAAGCTATTATTATTTGAAAATATCATGGCTCTTGAGTCATGATCATCTAGTCTAATCCCTTCATTTTACAGGTGAGGAAACTGAGGTCCACAGAGATTAAGTGACTTGCCTAAGATCACATAGTACATCCAAGGATTATAGATACAGGGTGGGCAGAAACTCCAGATGCCATTGAGTTGAACCTCCTTATTTAAAAAATAACAAAGACATACCCAAGGTCACACTGTAGAACTCATCAGAAGGAGAGTTTGAGCCTAAGTTCTTACTCCAAAGCCAGTATTCTTTCAAAAGAACCACACTTCTCCCCAAGCATCCTATTCAGATGCCCATCACAAAAAGGTGATCCTGAGTATTGAACAGAGTGAGGACTCAGATTGATGGAGCAAAGCTAATGAGGACATTGTATAGCTCCAATTCAGAGCCAGTGAAGGGCTGAAGAGTGGGAACCCCACGATGAGAAAAATCAAAAATGATTCAATACCTTTAAAATACCTTGGATTTATATGGGTCTTTCTCATCTTCCAAGTTACTTTATGACCTTGAGAAAGTCATTTGATGTCATTTAAATGAAGATATTGGACACAATGTCTCTGAGGAACCATACAACTCTAGAACTTAGATTGCATGAAAAAAAAATAATTGTAGCTACAGGAGAAAATGAATATGTAAAATCAACAATTGTGATTTTAAAGGAGCAATAATGGAGCACACTACATACTGCTTCACAATCAATCCATCGATAGGCATTTATTGAGCCACAACTATGTGTCAGGTACCGGGGACAGAAGCACATGAATGAAATAATCCCTATTCATGAGCAGCTTATGATCTAATGGGGAAGGCAGAGCAATGAGAACATATAAAAATATCTACAGCATAAAAATAAATGTAAGAAATACAAATATATACAAAGTAGTTAGATGCAAGGCAACTTGTCAGGGAAGGTATTAGCAGTTAGAAGCATTAAGAAAGATATCATGCAGAAGGTAGTGCTTGAGCTGCATCTTAAAGGAAGAGAGAACTTCTATGAGACAGAGGTAAGAAGGAAGTGCACTCGAGGTATGGGGCTGGTCATTTCAAAGGCACGGAGACCAGATGGACAGTTGGGAGTACAGATTGGCCAAGAGCCCAGTTTGGTTGTTTCGAACGATTCAGAAAGAGGACTAATGTCCAATGGGGTTGAAAAGGTGAGAAAAGCTTGGTGAGGACTTTATAATCAAAGCAGAGGAGAATATATTTTATTCTGGAGACAAAAGAAAGACACTGGAGCTAGTTGAGTAAGAAAGTCACGTGATCAGATTAGACAATGAAGCGATGGACTCAAGTTGCCCAAAGAGACATACATGAACCAATGTGAAACTTAGTATTACTTGATGATGTGCATTTTTACAAGGATATATTTTTCTTTTTTTCAATCGGTGGAAAGAGTGGAAGGAGGGAGGGGGTAGGAATAGAGTTGCCAGGGGAAATAAAGACAGGAAAGAAAAGAGGGCTATTGAAGCATTTCTTAATGCTTAGAAGAGAAGGTCAGAACAAATCATAGAGAAGCAGGACAGCTTTGAAAGTGACACGGTGAATCTGTTACACTTAAAGGGATGAGCTGTCTGGCCAAGATGGAAACATGCAGTCTCATGCAGAATCCCCGTTTGCTGTTTCTGCTCCATATGGGGAAATATTCATTTTGTTTGGTGCTGGCTGAGTTCAGATTAAAAAGAACTAGCGTCAAGTCCCTTTCTCAGCCAAGATTTAGTGATCATGTAGCATTAGCATTAGAAAAAGATGGGGGGTGGCAGTGACTGTAACCTTAAATTATGAATCAACACAGAGTCTAAATGGGCTCTCTTAAGAAAGTATAATGTCCAGGTCTAGGGAGGCACTAATTATGCCACCCTCTGCTCTGGCCAGACAACAGCTCCAGTCAACAATGCAACAATATTTATTAAGCACCTACTGCATGCTCACCACTGTGCTGAGAGCAGGGGATGCAAAGAGAGACAGAAACGGTTCCTGCCCTCCAGGAGTGCACAGCCTAATCGAGAAGGAAACATTCAAACAACCATGTAAACAAAGACACTGAACAGTTACAATATAGCTAGAGCCAATGCAAACAAAAGAGCTGGAAAGATACAATAAACTGGAAACCATCTCAGATACAATCTATCTGGAGAACCTAGCTAAAAATCCTACCTCCCCAAAGAAACTTTTCGAATTATTGCTTTAATGCCAGTGCCTTCCCTCTGTTGATTATCCCAAGTAAATTATATATGTACATATATGTATATATATATACATATATATGTATATATAGACAGAGACAGAGACAGAGACACAGAGAGACACAGAGACACAGAGAAAGATAGAGACAGAGAGAGACAGAGAGATAACTTGTACATAGGTGGCTTTTTTTGGTTTAGTTTGGGTTTTTTCCCCATTCATTTTACAGCATCAACTATCTTTTGCTTTTCTTTATATCTCCAGTGCTTAGCACAGGGCCTCAAACATTTTTGTTTTGTCATTTTTCAGTTGTGACCAATGCTTCATGACTTCATTTGGGGTTTTCTTGGTAAATTGTTTGGAATAGTTTACCATTTCTCTTTCCAGCTCATTTCACAGAAGAGGAAATTGAGGCAAATAAGGTTAAGTGACTTGCTCAGGGTCAAATAACTAGTAAGTGACTGAAGCCAGATTTGAACTTGGAAAAGTGAGTCTTCCTGACTCCAGGTCTGGCCCTCTATCCACTGTGGCACTACCTGGTTGTTCAGTTTGGCGTATAGTAAGTATTTAATAAATGTTTGTTAATTGACCACTATTTAGGAAAGGTGTTGTTACTTCTTAGTGTCTCCAGAAGTGGGCATTCAGGCAGGTGAAGAGCTCTAAGGTAAAACTGTATGGAAACTGGCTGAAGAAAATAGAGTGGTACAGCCTCCCTCAGAAGTCCCTAATTTCAAAGAGCTTACTTTCTTATATAAGCCTATACAAAAACCTGAAAGATGGTGCATCAAGACAATCCTTTTTTATGCCTTCTTTTTTTTCTGTTCCATTTTCTCTCATCTATCTGCTTTCTTTTGCTCCATTGTTTCCCTTGTAATGAATACTTATTGCATGAAACTGAACCCATTTTATTAGAATTATATTAAACTAGAATCAATAAGCTAAGAGTGAGGCTTTGTGCATTGTCAATCCAGACACTTATTAATCTCTCTTAGAAGGCCCAGGGCTCCTCAAGGTGGAGAAAAGGGCAGAGATTTCATGCATGGAAAGTTACTGGTAGTTTGGAGATTTTGTTTTATTTTATTTTTGCTTGGATATGGGTTCACAATTGTGAACTGTCAAGGATGCCTAAGAGGTTTGAAATCCAACTTCTACTTCTTCTTCTTCTGATTCTTCCTTCCTTCCTTTCTTTCTTTCTTCCTTTCTTCCTTCCTTCCTTCCTTCCTTCCTTTCTTCCTTCCTTCTTCCTTCCTTCCTTCCTTCCTTCCTTCCTTCCTTTCTTTCTTCCTTTCTTCCTTCCTTCCTTCCTTCCTTTCTTCCTTTCTTTCTTCCATTCTTCCTTCCTTCCTTTCTTCTTTTCTTTCTTCCTTTCTTCCTTCCTTACTTCTTTTTTTTTTTTTTTTGAAATCCAACTTCTAGATCATAAGAGTGCTAATGAAATTCTTTCTCTTGACTGAAGGGCAGGCTATAGAATAAGCCTTTACCTACATAGTGCAGTTTGGTCAGATTTGGTTTGGTTTTATAGCTAAGTTGGATTCGAGTCTTAGTTGTTCATCCTTCACTTTTAATGAGGACCCATGATATCATGGGGTGATTTCTTGACTCATGAGTGACTTGGATTTAAGTGAGGCAGAGTTGCACAAAGTTATTCTCCTTACTCTCTCTTCCAGAGTGATCCAAGTTCCCGAGCAAGACATTTCAGGACCACCGAAGATGGCCTGGGATGCAGTAGACAATTTTGTCATCTTAGATGGTGATGAAGCTCTAACTGCTCCACAGCGCCCACTTCAGTCATTATAACCAAATGGACAAGACCATGACTTTGTGTGCTTTAAGTTGGAAGGAATCAGATCATCTCTCTGGTCCTCTATTTTCCCATCTGTAAAATAAAAGGGTTGGATAGGGAAATACCCCAAACCTTCCCAATTCTGAAATTCTTTGATCCCTTGTCAGGATATTCATGGCCAGACTATCCTTGCAAGTCCTCAGTGTAGATAGCTACATCTTTTAGTTTGTGGGTTTGGCCGCTATGACATGCTATGACTAGAATATGACACTCTATAGTCAAGGCTATAACACCACTTTCTGGTAGCTTTACTATTTCTTTTTATAATGATTTTGTCCTTAATTTGGACTTATTTCAAGGAGAAAGATGTTAACTATTTCAAAGTGATGGGATGTTTTAGTCTGGGCTGGAAGCCTGTTCCTTGAGAATGGCTTAATTAACATTTCTAGGTTCATAACATTTTCATTTATTCATCTTTTTGTTTTTAAATGGTTTTTTAAGTTTTCCAGAGACAGCGATCTCACGTTCCTAATGGATTGTAAGAGGAAGAGTGGGCCTAGTGGGATCTGCATTCTTATTAGCTTCCAGATTCACATTAGCAACAAAAAGAGCTTAAGTAGAAGAGGTCCATCGTGCTAATAAAAAGAGAAACGTATTTTTAGTTCAGCCAGGAGATAATGTGGTAAGAAAGCTGTCATCCAAACTCTCATCGGGCAGAAGGTGCATTGACCAAGTCTGGGGTTTCCTGTGACCTTGGGAGAGGACAGATGTTTTTCTACCCGGGTTGTAATAAGACCATCTCTAGCACGGCAACAATCAAAGTTTGTGGAGGTAAAAAAAATCCACAGAAACCCAGGATTTCTGAGTTAGAAGGTATTTCAGAGCTCCCCTAACCCAACGGAGATCCGAACAAAAATTCCTTTCTGCAAGATGTATCTAGTCATCCAGACTCTCCTTGTAGTCCTCCTGGGACAATGAACTCACTACCTCTTAAGTCTCCCATCTCCTTTCTCATTATTAGAAAGGTTTTTTCCCTTGTAGTGAACCTAAAATTACCTCTTCACAGAATTTCTCCTATCTCTACCTTCTGAAGCCAAATATAATCCCTCTGGTTAGCTTTTAGAGTAGGACCTACACAACCTACTCTCAACAGACTCTTGTAGGCTCTTCTCCTTCCACACTCTCCCAGTTGAGCCAAACTGCCCTTCTGTCTATTCATCATTCACAATAGCCCATGTAGCAATTCAGTGCTTTTATACCAGCCATTCCTTCATGCCAGGAACACCCACTACCTTCACCTCCACCTCAGAATCCCTCTCTTCCCTTAAGATGCAAGACATATGCCCTATTCTTCACAAAACTTCCCATTCCCCATGGCTGCTAGTGACCTTACCAACTATCTTGTGTTTAACTACATTGCATACATTTATCCTCATTAGTTTTTATTCATGCTATATCCTTATATATGTTATTTGTTTTCTCTTCCATTAGAACTGTGGGTAGGACTTGTTCCATTCTTACTTAAATGGCTGACATCTGGTACAGTGCCTGGCACACAGCTGAAACTTAATAAGTGCTTGTTAGTTGATTGACAGGCTTGAGTATATCTATCACATCCCTCCTTGAGTATTTTTTTCTCCACTCTATACACCCTAGTTCTTTCCACTGATTCCCCTATGAGACCTTTACCCATGAGGGCCTTCACCATCCCAGCCACCTCCATTATTCATGGTCTCCAGCTCATCAGTGTCCTTACTTATGTCTGTTCTGTAAATGAACTTGACAGAAGGGTTAAGTCAAAGCACTGAAATGATAAAGCCTGGGGTTCACATCAAGGCAACTCTTGCATTGCGGGATAATTGACTTCTTTCTTTGGGGGAATACATTAAGAAGAAGGAGCTTAGGTCACTGCTATGGGCCAAGTAAATGCTTTATAAATATTTGTTGAATTAAACTGAATTAAAAGTGCCTCAGCTTTAAAGTGCTGTTTTTAATTAAAGTGTTAATTAAAAATTAAAAGTGTTGAGTCCTAGGTTCTAGTGCAAACTGGTGCCCTAGGAAGATCACTATATCTTTGGGTTGTAGCTCTCACATTTACAAAATAAACTATAGAAATGACATTGGAAGTAAACAGGAGGAACTGGTTCAAATGTTCTTACCCTCTCTGGGCCTCAGTCTCCTTATCTCTAGCATGATGCAGATTGGGCTAACTTTTGAGGTATCTTCCAGTTCTACATCTAGAGCCTGGGAACCTGCCTCTGCCCAGCTACGTGGTGGCCAAGAGATGCAATATGACCGGTCTCTACAAACACAAGCTGCCATGATTATTATTGCCAGGAACTGCCCCATATGATAATAATGTCTTCAAGAGCCAGAGCCAGAAATGTTATACCTTGGGCAAGTACCATACTTCAAATCAATCCCATCATCTACAGCTTCCTATTTGAATGAATTATTTTTTTATTTAATTATTCATCCATTCATTCATTCATTCATTTGTTTGTTTGCTTGTTTGGTTGGTTGGTTTATTTATTTATTGCGGAGGTAATTGGGTTAAGTGACTTGCCCAGGGTTGCACCACCAGGAAGTGTTTATCTGAGGTCAGATTTGAACTCAGGTCCTCCTGAGTTTAGGGCTGGTGCTCTATCCACTGCCCCAACCAACTGCCCCCATTCTTGCTATAATAATGCATAGAAGCAATGCAGCCTTGTCACAGAGAGCTTTAAAGTCAGGAAGATGGGGGCAGCTAGTGGGGCGGTAGATAGAGCACCAGCCCTAAATTCAGGAGGATCTGAGTTCAAATCTGGTCTCAGACACTTAATACTTCCTAGCTGTGCGATACTGGGCAAGTCACTTAACCCCAATTGCCTCAGGAAAAAAAAAAAGTCAGTAAAATCTACATTTGTGCCCTACCTCTAGCACTTTTTGTCCTGGGCAATTCCTTAAGACAATACATCGAAGAGCAGTTATTTATCTGCATTAGTAGAGGACATCCCTTCACTGGATGTTCCCTATAGGAACATCATATTCCCAGTCCAAAGAAAGAAAGAAATTCAAGGACTCATCTCTGATGTTTTTATGTTGCTCAAGGACCACCAGCACTACCAGTGCCTGCTAAATTCAGCACCCTGAAGCATAACCCCATTTTTCCCATCCTAAACATCCTTCTAGGACCATTTATCCCAGAACATATTTATATACTACAGATTATAGGCAATTAAATGGCATAATGGATAGAGTGCCATTCATGGAGTCTTGCATTCACTTAATAGCTGTAGGATTCTGGACACGGTCCTAAAAACTTCTATCTGCCTCAGTTTCCCCAAGTGTAAAAAGAGGGAAATAACAGCCCTTGCTCTCCAGGGTGGTTGTGAAAATCAAATGAGATAATATTTGTAAAGTGATTAACATGGTGTCTAGCACATAGTAAGTGCTATAGAAATGCTTATTCCATTCCCTCCTGATAGAACCATAGATTTAGAACTGTGTCTGGCACATAGTAGGCACACTTTTATTTTATTTTGCTTAATTGGGGTTAAGTGACTTGTCCAGGGTTACATAGCTAGGAAGTGTTGGAGGCCAGATTTGAACTCAGGTCCTCCTGATTTCAGGGCTGGTGCTCTATCCACTACACCACCTAGCTGCCTCATCATAAATACTTCTTGACTTGACTTGGAGGCCATTAAATCTAACCCCCTCATTTTACAGACAATAAGACCGACTCCCAGAGGAATGAAGTGATTTGCCCATGGTCACACGGCGCAAGTACCCGAGGTGCCCCGGCTCTTTGTCCTCCACCCACTGGCCCTCTTCATTCTTCCCTGCCTGGAAGACATCCAGGAGTCTGACTCATATCTGTTTCCAACAAGCTCCCATCCAGACTTTGCCTGAGGGGCACCATAATTTTTCCTCTAGTCTGCAGAAATACTGCACAACGACTCAGAAAACCTTTTTTTTGGGGGGGGGGCAAACTATGATCTAGAAGGCGGCATATTACAGGACATAGAGGTGGGCATCTGCCAAACAACTTCATTGAATCACCCTCCTCCAGAGGGAGAATCTGCAAGAGGGAGCACTGTGGGATGTTATTGGAGCACTTCTGGGTGGCAGAAGGATGGGGGGAGCACTGTGTTCAAGGAGCTGCCTTTAACCGGGATTTATCACAAGCCCCGCTTCTCTGACAAATAAGCCAGTCTCGGGAAAAGGTTCTATGTATGTTCGAAGAGAGAAGGAGGCTGGAATAGGGAAAGCAAATGAGTGAGAAGCCCCAGTCTGCAAGGTACTTCAGCAAAGTGAGCCTTGGTAATATCCTCCTCTGCCACGAGCCTTTAATTCCTGCCCGGTCTCCACTGCCCAAGGAGTTCAAGGGTTAAGCCATCCCAACATGCCTCACTCTCAATTTAGAAAACGGGAAATCTTCCATAAATCAAAAGTTACAAACAGACTTTGTAATGTCATAACTCTTGAGACGGCTTTCTCTTTGATTGATTCCTATACATACATTCTGTCTGATTACCATAATGTGCTCTGCTGGGACAATCCGAGCGGGATGGAAAGAAGAGAGCCAGCAAAGAGGTAAATAACAAATGGACCTGACTCCTCCTCATCGAGAGTGATTTCCCTCCACTGTTCCATCATATCAACTGGGAAAGAGAGTCGTAGGGTTTGGGCAATCAATTACAGATATGTGTAGAGGCAGACACAGTCATTTCCCTGATTGTCACCGGTCGAGAGCAGTGACACCGAGAAGTGATCCATCAGTCGATTTTTCCTGACAAGCCTGAGAAAGATGGCAGACACTTGTAGACTCGCCGGCCCCTGGATTGGTTGGCTGTTCACGTTGAAAAATCGCTGTGTTCCAAACATATCTAAACCTTTAAAGACCTCGGTTTTAAGATTTCACATATTTCTGGAAAATATTTAGAACTATTACCCGGACTCTAATAGCATCATATGCAGGAAGGGGATGGGAACGTACAGGCTGAATTGGGACGGATCTGTCGGAAGCTCTGCTGTGCGTTTCGGAGGGCAGAATGTGGGGATGTGAAAGGGGGTGAGATATTTCCAGTCAGAATTTCCTAAAGCTTTCCCCTTTTAATTGCGGTATTTCTGAAGAGACACAGAATCAGATAGCTACTGCTTTCAGTTTTGTCCTTTGTCTTTAGCAAGGGGAGGAGGAAGGCTGAATATATCAGATAATCACTGATTTAGAGCTGAAAAGCACTTTAATAGTCCATCCCCAATATTTTGCAGATGAGGAAACTGAGAACCAGAGAAATGGGGCAATTTGCTTGAGCTTATCCAGAGAAGAACGCGTGGAGCCAGGATCATGAAATCATAGACTTACCATCTAATCTTGTCTGCTCATTTTACAAATGAGGAAAGTGAGATCCAGAGCCACTAAATGACTTGCCTGAAGTCACATTTGCAAGCCCAAATGCAGTATTGCTTCACCATACCCTCTGCCTTCTCCAAACGCTTGCTTCATTTTAAGGAAAGCTGCACGACCTTGGAAAATGAACATTGGATTTGGGGTGACTCTACTCAGATTGCTTAACCTCTCTCAGCCTCAGTTTCTTCATGTGTAAAATGAGTGGATTGGTCTATATGACCTCTGTGGTCTCTAGCAGCTTCTAATCCCTTATCCGGAGATCTCCTAAGAATACTTCTAGAATGTAACTGGAGATTTGCCTCTGAACCAATATACTGAGCACTGAAAAAATGCTGGATTGGGAGTCACGAGCCCTGGGTTCAAATTCCAGCTCTCCTCTTACTCTCTGTGTGAACCTGAACAAGTTGCTTCTCTCTGGGCTCATTGGTGGAATGAAGGGCTCAAACTTCTAAATAGCATCTAGGTGGCTATCTGGGAGCTGGTGATCAGCCTCGCCACAGCCCTCAGCCAGTCAGGTTTGCAGCTCTGAGAAGCCATAGAGGTCAACTCCCATCTCTCATCTCTGCTACAGACTGACCTTCAGGAGCCAACCCTATCGGATGCCATTCACTTGTGCTGCCACCTAGTGGAATGAACTCTAAATCCCTCTAACCAGCATTCTGGACCGACAGGCGTTGGGGAATAGAAAAGTGACTATTCTAAATTAGGAAGCAACATGGTAGGAGCTTCTGAAAGAGACCGAAACCTACTTGGCCCACTGTAGCCACCTCTTTTGATCCAGGGAGTCACAGCTAGGTATCCAGCTTAGATACCAGCTTAGAAAGCACCTTTCCAGGAAGCAGCATAGAGACGATCTGTCCTTCCCCTTTAACACTGCTCTGTAGTCAAAGTACAGAGGAAGAGTCGGGAAATAAAAGTTGTAGCACCGAAGGGATCATAAGGGTCATCTGGCCAACTCCTAAGGCTTAATGATGGTAATTTGCCCAAGATCAGGCTGGTGGCACAACGGAGCTTCGAACCTAGCTCTCCCAACTTCAAATACAGCTTTCTTTGCATTCTATCACACTCTCCTTTAAATCTGGCCGCTAGCTTTAGCTCTGCTCCTAACTCAGTATAAATGGACTAAATTCTTCTCTCTGAGCCTCAGTTTCCTCCTCTGTAAGATGAGGGAGTTGGGTTTCAAGGTCTTTAAAGTACCTTCAAACTCTAACAAGTCCACGAGTCAATGTATCACTCCCTCCCTACAGTCTTTTTCCTCCAGACCATGGTCGATCTCAAACTAGCCCTGCAGACTCCCAGACCCTTCCATGTAAATCACCAAGAAATATTATGACCTTCTGCAGAAATTATGTTCTGCATTTCAAAGTTCATCCATTTCTAAATGGCAGAAGTCTTTGTTCAGCTGGGTCCCTCAAAGCATTTGACCCTCCCTCCCCAACTCCCTTCCCTAAATCTTCTGGTAGTTGTTAGCACCAGCTCTCCCTCAGCTCTCTGAGGTTTAGAAGGTTCAACACTCTGGGACTTGTCCCATCAGCCACTTTCCATTTAAAAAAAAAACCTAAATAATTTTTATTTTAAAGCAAGATACCATAAAATAGGGACAGGGTTGGAGCTGGGATATCAGGCATGGGGAACTCGTGAGTGAGGAAGTTCCCTTTAATATAACAAGAAGACACCTCCTCTGCCAAGAGTCCTGGGAGGTGGAGTGACCTACCAGAGGTATACAAGTAGAATTTCTCCAAGAGAGGGATTGACTTCCTGACTTTGAGCTCAACTTTTCATTCACTTGGCCGAGCTGCCTTTCATAAGAGGCAATTGCTGTTCGTATTATTTGGTCCTGTCTTGTGTTTCTTTCAGTATAAAAAGCTCCCTGGTGAAGAAAGTCCCTTTTCTGATGCATGTAGACAGCTGTTCTGTTACTAAAATTTGTGAGAGCTGCCAAAACCCTGAGGGGAGCTTGCCATAGATCATAAAGGCTCTACATGCTAAAGGGCAGAACTTGAATCCAGCTCTCTCTTCTATACGCTGTTTTTTTATCATCAATTTAGCTTTTTCATTGATCTTTTACACTTGTTTCTGTTTCTCTTCATCATGATTTCATGAGGGAGGAAGGGAAAAAACAGAGTAGAAAAATATACCTGCTGTATATGCCACAGATGGCAAAACAAACAAAAAGCCCATCCCTGCCCTCAGTGAGCTTACATTCTCTGGGGCTGGGGATAGGGCATAGCATGTAAGAATATATGTAGAATAATGTTAGGACAATAGAATAGTAAGAACCACTGGATCAAAAAAGGCTTCTTGTGGGAGGTGGCAATAGCACCAAGCTTTGAAGGAAGCAGAGGATGTGAATTGAAGTGAGGAGAATGGATATTTCTAGTCCAGAGCTTCAGCTGCCAACTTCCTTACTATCAGAAAGGTCTTCAGACCTCTAGGGTCTCCATGCCTCATCTGGTAAATGAAGACAGCTTCAATGCCCAAGTATTTTGAGTAGCACATTTTTCTACACCATTTTATTTTCTCCTTTCTAGCTCATGGGAAAGAGGAAGGGACCTACTATGTGCCAGGCATGCATAAAATGCCTTACGATATGATCTCAATTAATCTTCACAATAGCCCTGGGAGGTAAGTACTATTAATATGCCCATTTAACAGATAAAGAAACTGAGTCAGAGGATGGTGACTAGGAAGTATCTGAGGCTGGGTTTGAACTCAGGCCTTCCCAGCTCCAGATCCCAACTCTATTCACTGTACCATCTAGCTGCCTTATGGGGTTACAATAAAGGTAAAAATGAAATAACAGAAGCAAAAGACCTTTATAAAAGCATAATTGGGCAAAGAGGCAGCACTCAGAGTGGAGAGAGAACCGGCGTCCAGGGCAGAAGCAAATCTGTCTCCCTTAGCTGGGAATGGCAGAATTGCACATCTGGCTTGGTAAAGGGAATTTCTTCCCCAAGCTGATGAAATTCTATCTCGTGATTCAAAAGAAAATATAATCCCAATTATTCATCATTTTTTAAGATGGCAAGTCAATGAAAAGATCCTCAAAGCACGGTACCTTCCCTAGCCCCTGTTGGTGGTGATGTCTAGCCAACCATCAGAAGACCTGGCAGAGGAAGGAGAGGGAGAAATGATCTGAGAAACTAAGATAAACAAAGGCTCTTTCACTCCTGACTTTACTGCCCTCAGTGATGGCTTCAACACCTCCACTGGCAAGCTCTTGATGTTCTCAGTATGAATCATCCATCATATAGTGAAAAAGGAAATTAATGAGACCTTTGATTGCATTAATAATAATAATAACAATAATAAATATTAGCTAAGATTTATATAGCACCTACTATGGACTGGGCACAAGCTGAGTGCTTTCCAGATAGTATCTGATTTGATCCACACAACAACCTCACTAGGAGCTGTTTGTATCTTGATTTTACAATTGAGAAAACTGAGGAAGTCGTTGTGTTTGAGTCGTCACTCCATTTGGGGTTTTCCTGGCAAAAATACTAGAATGCTTTGCCATTTCTTTCTTTAGTTCATTTTACAGATGGGGAAACTGAAGCAGATAGGGTTAAGTGACTTTTCCAGGCTCATGCAGCCAGAAAAATATCTGAATCTGGATTTGAACTCAGTGTTCTAGCCACTGGTCCTGCCATATTCTTGTCAAACCCCCAAATAGAGTATTGTATTCATCTTAGAAAGAGTATGGACAAGCTAAAGAGCAACCAGAAAAGGACCACCAATATGGTGCCCACTATCCATATGGATCCATTAGGAATAGTTAGTTTGTAGAACCTTAAGGAGGACAAAACTGGGGCTATCCTGTGACAAGAAATTATACTCACTCAGCTCTGACTCCCAAAAGGAAAACTAGCACAATTGCTTGAAGTTACAGAGATGCCTATTTGAACCAAACATGTCAAGAATGGTTTCTGACCCAGCTGAACTGTCCCAACGTGATGTGGACAGTCTCAAGAGGCAGTGGATTCCCATTGACTGGGGGTTTTTAAAGACTAAATGATCATATTCAGGGAACCTTGAAAAGGGTACCCTTTCCCAGGCAAATGTTGGGCTACATGGCCTCTGATACCCCTTTTACAATAAGATCCTGGACCCTCAAGACTCTTGCACAGTAAGATTGAAGCAATGCCTGCTGGTATTATAGGAAACTTGGACAAGTGAAGGACTGAATCAAAGCATCTCCTGCAGCTTCCAAAGATGTATTTTCTATAGATGAGGACAAAGGAAGGAAGGCCCAAAGAACTCACCTTCAGAAAACCAGAGAACTGGGTGCAAAACCCTCCCTGTGAGCCCGGCCCATTTTCCCCTGAGATGAGTCTGATAGCTAGGAAAAACCTGCAAGGAACAGAATTGACTAATTCATAAATAACTTCAGCATCTCATCTATTATTTCTCACATAATGACTTATAATAAGATAATTGTTTCAAAGCCTTTGCTGGATATTTGCTCATGCTTTCATCCCCTTAGTAAATCTTATTTGTTCAAAAACTCCTAAGACATTTGTCGCCTCGTCTATTATGATGGGAACCAGTAAACATTAATAGCTATTTGTTTTTTGTGCAGCGTGGCATTAATTTCTCTGCTGTGCCCCATTTTGTTTTTTAATTTCTCATCTCGGGGGAAATTGGCGGATGGTGCCCAGGTAAGGACTGGGCGAGAAGCGGCGCCGGGTCCCCCCCACCCCACCCCACAACAGTGTCCCAGGAATCCCTCCCGATCTTCACTTACAATTTATTTACTATGTATATTACCACAAACCAATATGAACCATAACTCCATTTAGATAATAATAATCAAATTATCCAACCTGGGGTAGCATGTTTTATAGATTTGGATCTAAATTTAATATAAAAATGCACCAGGCCTTGTTTGGAAGAGTTTATTAAGGGTTAGCAAAGGAAAAGCTTTTTCAATACTCTATAACTCTCTAATGGCCTTTTTCAAATAAAATGGGAAAGAATTTGAAAAGAAACCTATATCAGTGAGCCGCAATTGTAACATTACAGTACAGGTCTATAAATCTTGACATGCTCACAAGATTGCCTAAACCAGCAATACAATTTGTCCAAAGCTCATTGTCTCCACGACCAGCCAGCCTCATTTTAAGGAATGTATGTGGTCTTCAACCTAATTTTATCACCTTCATTTGTAAACTAGCCAATCAATCAAAGCATCCCGGGAGTCGGGATAGAGAAAAAGGAGGGCATTTTCATGCATTTCCCAGCCGCAGTCAAAAATTAATCTCCACTTGATCAGACATTCCTTGCCCTCATCTCAATAGACCATCATTAGGGTCAGCAATGTATATTAAAAATAGAGTTACCGCAAACAGTTCGCCAGCTGGAGTTTGCATGCTGCCTCTCCTCTTCCCAGCAAGCTCACTCTTCACTGTGAGCCCGAATAGGGAGCCCAGATCCATCTGGGGAGAAAAGAACCGGGGGAAAGAGTTTAAAAAAAGAAACTGCCCACAAAAGCCGGTGGAGAGTCCACAGTTTCCCCATTTTCCATAAGCCAGAGAAATACTCCGATGGAGACTACCCCCGAGATGGTTTGTTGGTGTCAAAATGTATGTCCTGGAAGGCACGTCCCCATATGAATTCATTGGCAGAGAGGGGTTGGCAAAGCTGGGTGGGACTAGGGTGGATAGGAGATTCCCAGGAGCCTGGCACATAGTAGGTGCTTAATAAATGTTGATTGATAAATTGAGCTGGGTCCACAATTGAGCAGAGTAAATGAGAAAAGGGAGGACAAATTCAAAGACAAAATGAGAGTGAAGAAGAAAGGAAATAAAACACATGACAAAGATACAGGCAGCATCGTGGGCATTGTTTTAAATCAATCAACAAGCATTTATTTAGCTCCTCATTGTTTGCCTCTGATCATAGGACTAACAAGTCGGACACACTCCAGAACCACTGGCCATCACTCCCTCTAACACACTCCATGTCTTGGACAGACTAAGCTGGTTTGCGTCCCCCACATGTGACATTCTATCCCCTATGCCTTTGCATAGGTTGTGCCTCGTGATATATGTCCTTCCACCTTTTGGAAACCCTCCTTTCAAAGCTCTGGTCAGGTTTCACTTCCTAGAAAAAAATTTTCCTGTCTTCCCACAGTAACCACTGCCCTCCACTCTATGAATTTCTGTTGTATTTATTTTTATATGTTTGACATTTCTTTTTTTTTAATGGACATGTTCTGTGCTTCTGGCATTTGCATTTCGTGGGTCACAAATTTAGATCTGGAAGGGGGCGTTTAGGATCATTGAGTCCATTCTTCTCATTTTATAGATGGGTAAACTATGGAGCAGTTTTCCCTGGATCACAGGGATAATAAGTGGCAGAGTCAGAAATCTAAAGTTGGTTTTGATCCCATGTCCAGCACTCTGTCCATGGTACTAGTAAATATCACAACTCCCTGGGAAAGCCAACAGGGAATGGAAGAAGACTAAACTGGGGCACCAGAGTTTGGGGACTCGTATCTGGTGGTGCACTTCAGAGAAGCCAATTCAATTCCCCTTTCTAGGTCTCCTTAATTTTCTGACTTGTAATATGAGAGAAATTGGATTAGAGATCTTTTTGGTCACTCCTAATTTTAAAGGTCTCTCATTGTGTACAATATGGGCTCCCTGTGGGCAGGAACTGGCTTTATTTGTTTCTCTGATTCCTGGTCTGCTATATGAGGCATTTAAGAAATCCTTACTGAAAGAATTGCCAGATTAGGATTGGAACATAGTTATTATGTTCTAACTCAGACAGTTTCTCACAAAAGCTACAGCAGAGTTAGGCTCCCACAGTAGGTCCTGCTGAGGGTTGTGATTTTTTCATTGGAAGAGGGGGAAGAGAGAAAGAATTGTTCCCACCATGGATCTCACACAGAGTTCCCTGTACTTGGGAAGGAAAGAATTACATTTGGCTGCTAGGACACCCTTGACAGGATGGAGACAGATGGAGGAAGGAGGGAAGGAGACAAGTCCTTGGAATCTTTTAGAAAGAAAAACAATCCCAGAGGAATCTTAAGTACTAAAAAAGACTCTAGTGTGAGATTTGTTTGCTTTTTGTCCTTTAGATGCAACAGAGGACACAGGGATGGGGGACTGGAAATCCAAATCCCAAGTCCTTCTCTTCCCTGGAAAAAATCATCCTTGATGCAGTGGCTACATATCTTCCCTGTAAAACTCAGTTCTACTGGACGCTGAGCCTTCTTGAATGAATGAGTGAGTGAGTAAATGAATGTGTGAATGAATGAGTGAATTAATGACTGACCAAGTGAATTAATGAATGAGTAAATGGGTGAGCCATGCATTAATGGGCACTTATTAACTGCTTACTGTATGCCAAACACATACTGAAGGGAGAGTAGATTCCAAGAGAGTCTTGGAAGAGTTGAATCCTGACATCAACAGAGGCCCTCAAATTCCCTGAGTCAATTTAAAGGCGAGACCCTAGAATCAAGAGAAGGGAAGCATTTTTCCCCTCCTAAAGTGAGTCAGGAGCAGAAGCAAGATTTTCATCACAACCTCTGCCATAAATTGCCAACGAATTTGGAAATAGCTTTCCCTCTCTGAGGGAAGGGCAGTTCAATGATTCAGGACCCAGAACACAGTCCTTCTTCTTCTTAGCTTAGGAAGCTTTTCTCCATTCAGCTCTCAGCTGCTCACTTCATCCTCAAATCAGCCTGCATAGACTCACCTCTGTGCATTCTACTGCTTTCCTTGACCCCTCTTCATGCCAGTGCCTTCCCTCTGTTGATTATCTCCAATTTACCCTTACCTTATATAACTACTTTAGGCCTCAGTTGAGCGTGAATTTCTAAGGTGATTTCTAGCACTAAATAATATTATCCCTAAATTCCCTTCCAGCTTTTGATTTATGATTCCTCCTGTATAGCCTTATCCCATCCACGGAAAGATAGAAGTGGTCTTAAGGTCCATCCAGTTCAGCCCCCTCATTTTACAGGCGAGGAAAATGACTGCCAGGGAAATTAAATGATTTGTCGAGATTATATTCAGACGTGACAGTCAGGATTTGAACCCCAAACCCCAAACTCTATTTCATTATGTTATCTCATAGTACACCACTTAACATATCTTATATTGCAGTCTGATTGGATTATTCTATTCCCATTCTTGCCCTATGTTCTCCCAGCTGTCTCCTTTTATTTTCAATAATAATAATAATAATTCACACTTAGATAGTACTTTGAGGTTTGCAAAGTACTTTAGATGATGTATTATCTCATTTTGGGATGGAGGTACTATTATTATCTCCATCTTATACATGAGGAAACTGAGGCCTAAGTGGGTTAAATGTCCAGGGACTTACCCAAAATAAGTATCTCAACCTCTGTCTCTCTTATGAAATACCTTGCTTATCTATTCCAAATTGCCACAGAATATTGTTGATTGTGTACTGTAAGTGGATCTGAACGATTAGAAAAGCCAAACCTAGATCCTAGGAAACCGAAACTACTTTTCTGAGAGCAGCACCCCATCATAGGCTAACAAATGTCTTTGCTTTCACGTTGGCATCCTGTCTCTGACCCACGGCACCAGATCCTCACAGACAGGTTATCAAGTAAGGTGTCTTGCTATCTCTAGCAAGAGATCCCATTATTCTCAATCAAGAGAATTCCCCCAAATAATTGAGACATATTCTCACCTAGTTATCAAGGTAAAAATAGAATGGGGTAGTCTTAACTCCACCTTTGAAATAATAATAGTCATGCTATTAATAACAGAGTGTGCATATACTATAATATAGTGGATATAGAACTATCTTGGAAGCAAGAACCGTGTTCAACTGATCCAACCATTCTGTAGAACATTTTAAATAAAAGATCCTGCAGTTTTGTTTTAAAAGGACTTCTTTCACAATTGCAGAAATAATAATACCCGAAGGGTTATAAAACTGTATCCTTTGATCCAGCAATAACACTACTAGGTCTGTATTCCAAGAAGATCATTTAAAAGGACCCATATGTACAATACTAATTTTAGCAGCTATTTCAGTGATGGTAAAAAATTAGAAATTAAGGGAAATGCATTGAAAGGATGGCCATCAATTGGGGAATGGCCAAACAAGTTGTACTATATGCATGTAATGGAACATTATTGTTCTCTAAGAAATAATGAGCAGGTAGATTTCCAAAAAATCTGGAAAGACTTACAAGAACTAATGCTGAGTGAAGTGAACAGAACCAGAATATTGTACAAAACAACAACAACATTATGTGATGATCATCCATGATAGACTTAGCTCTTCTCAGTAATATGCCCATGCAAGACAATTCTAATAGACTTGTGATGGAAAATGCCTTCCATGGCTAGAGGAAAAATTATGAAGCCTGAAGGCAGATTGAAGCATAGTATTTTTACTTTTTTCTTAACTTTCTCCTAATTTTTTTCCTTTTTGTTCTTATTCTTTTCACAATGTGACTAATATTGGAATATGTTTAACATGATTACATATATATAATCTCTATCAGATTGATTCCTGTCTTGGGGAGAGAGGAGGGAAGAGAGAAAGGGGAACAGAAAAGTTTGGAATTCAAAATCTTATGTTTAAAACTGTTTTTACATGTAATTGGAAAAAAGAAATACTGCTAAGCACAATAAATAACTAGACAATATTAATTTTTTTTAAAGAACTGTATTCAAGTCACAAGATATTCAAGATACTTTTAACACATACTGGCTGTGTCACTCTGGGCAAATCACTTCATTCTTCCAGACCTGGCAATTCTCTAAGAGGCTAAGTTGCAGAACAAGTGCTGACTTTCATCATTAGAGGGAGATTTTTTCAGGGAGGCCTTCCCTCCATGCTGGTGGGCCACAGATCCAGACCAAGAAAGGATAACTGACATTTCTATGATGCTCTAAGGTTTGCCAGATACTCTACTTTCATTGTCTCATTGTTTCCAATGACCATGTGGGATAGATGCTATATTTTTATTGGATAAAGGGTTTTTTGGAGTAGGAAACTACTTCTTTGGTACTATTATTATCTCCCTTTTACTAGTGGGAAAAAAAGGAAACATAGAGACTGAGTGATCGCTAAAGTTCCCACAGCTTACAAGTGTCTGAGTTGGGATTTAATCCCGGTCTGCCTGAGCCCAGAACCCCTTTCCATCTCAGGTTCACTTTGGCTTCTCTTTCCTTGCCTTTCCCCATTCTGTGCCCTGCTCCCCACCACTAACCTCGGAATTCGGTTCTCTGATACTGACCATTCTCATGTCTTCCCTCCTCTTGTCAGAGGGCTTGGGAAATAAGCTGAGAAAATTATTCACAATGAGGGGTCGGGAGCATATAGCCAGTAAAAGTTTGAGATCAGTGCTTACCCAGAGGAATAAATCCTGCACGGTAAACTTTGGGGTATTATATAGGGAAAGCTAGAATAGGGCTGACGGCCCCCTCATATAGCACCTCCTATAAATGACCTGCTTGACCTTAATGACCAGCTTGTATATATACAAAATGATGAGTGTGGGTGGGTGAGACAGCTCTGCTCCCACATAATTATGAGCATAAATACCACACTGACCAACCTCTATGATCTTCCTCCGAGGTGAGAGAGTCTTTGGGATATGATTAATGGAGCCAGCCCCGCCATGGACTCAAAGTGGGGCTTGATCTTTAATAAAGATCAAGGTTCTCCTGATTACCTCAGACTCCCAGTTGGAAAAAGCAACCAAAGGACCCTGTTTCTCTCCCTGAATAGCAGAATACAGCAAGATCTAGGTAGAGAGAGCATCCTATCAGCCTTTCAGCTAGAAATGACATTCAGCCATCATTCTCTGATCCTCTGCTGGATTAGCAATAAGACAAAAATCACCGTGCCTTCGTCACCTGGCTTTCTGTCTTGTCCCCATTCTACTGAACTCCCCTCAGGCACCTTTCCTGATCCAAACATTTCTGAGCCCCCTGGCTTTTAGCTCTCTGTCTTCAAATTCCCCTGGATTTATTTACCTTTGTATGTGCAGGGGAGTGGCCAGAGATGTACTGGTTTCCAATCAAATCGATGAGATTCTGAGGTTTGGTACTGTCTTTGTTTAATCCCAATGGAACATAAGCTCCATGAGAACAAGGACTATCATTTTTGTTTATATTTACAATGCCTTGGACGTAGTAGAAACGTTTGTTGAAATGTATTGAATGAGATAATTAGAAATATTCCTTTTCCCTTTGTACTACATGGAAACTATCTTAGAAAATATTAATTTTATATTATTATATATTACATAAAATATTATTATAGAAATATATTATAGAAAATATCAGAAAATATACTATAAATAATTTGTGTAGAAAGTTTCTAAAAATGCCTGATTATATTGTGGTCCTAGAAACCTAGAAGAGATGAGAAGAGAATGAAGTGGAACTCAGCCTGCCATCCTGACTACCGAGAGCTGACATTCTCAGGAGGCTGCAGGTTTTCTCAAAAATAAAAAGGAGGGTTGGCTCCTGAGTATCATCCATAATAGAGGTTTGTTCATGAAATAAGAGATGTAACAAAAAGATGTGTGCACATGCGTGAGCAAGAAGGAGAGGAGGGTTGTGCTTAATGTATTGGAGAAATTATTCAAGGACGGTCCACCCTCACATGGAGATTGCATCAGTCCCCTTGCCAAGGTCAGGAAGACCTTCAGTTCCGAGGCATTGGGAAAGGAGCACCAGGAGATGGCAGAGCAGTGCCAGAAGGTCAGGGTGGGCTGTGGTCCTGAAGGGAGCCTGAAATCTGGGACTTCCCCAGTCCTTTCTTCTGTAAGCATCAGCCCAGAGCTCCTTCCTACACACGTGGGATGCTGCTTTGGAAATCCGAGGTCCTTGAAGGCAAAATTTCTTTTTCCTTAAAATCAAAGGGGTTGTCTTAAAAGTCTCTGTCTCATCAACTCCAGGGCCATTGTTCCCAAGAAGTATTGCCTCTTAATTGATTCTTAAGCCTTTGCTGTAATGGGAGACTCTGCAATGCAATCAGAAGATCAAGGATCCAGTCTTTGTTCTGTCACTTGTTCGCTATAG
This sequence comes from Antechinus flavipes, assembly GCF_016432865.1. NCBI lineage: Eukaryota > Metazoa > Chordata > Mammalia > Dasyuromorphia > Dasyuridae > Antechinus > Antechinus flavipes. Next base: position 463,863,330 of record NC_067401.1, read on the forward strand.
GACTTTGGGCAGGTCTCTCTGAGCCTCAGTATCCTCACATGTAAACTGAGGATAACGTTAACTACTCAACAGGGAGAGTCCATTAATAAATATTTCTTAAGGACCTACTATGTGCCAAGTACTGTGATAAATTCCAGGGACACAAAGAATGGCCAAAATTGTCCTTGACCTCCGGGAGTTCATATTCTAATGAAGGAGACAACATACTAAAATATACTAAGTACTAAACTAAATATATAAATATCAATAAAATAAACATGAAAATTTAAAATACTCACATAAGATAAATTGGAGGAAATCTCCAAGGGAGATTTACTATCAGCATTAAAGGGGGCAGAGAAAAGCTTCTTGCAGAAGGCAGGACTTTAGCTGAGACGAAGTCAGGAATAGAGAGAAGAGAAAGAGGATTTCATGCTTGGGGGACAGTCAAGGAAAACGTACCAAGTTGGATGATGGAGTTTCTTGTTTGAGGAACAGCAAGTGCTCAGTGTCACTGAATCACAGAGTGTGTGGTGGGCTATAAGGTGTAAGAAGACTGGAAAAGCAGAAGGAGACTCAGTCATGAAGGGCTTTGAATGCCAAACAAAGGATTTCCAGTTAATCTGGTGGGTGACTGGGAGAAAGTTTATCGAGTAGAGAAATGAGATGATCAGACCTGCACTTTAATGGCTGACTGGAGTATACACCGGAGGGGCAGACAGACTCCCCCAGCAGCTATTGTGACAGGGAAGTATGAGGTGGGGAGGACATGCACAGGGTGTCAAAGGAGAGAAGGGAGTATATTTAAGAGATGGCCCAGACTTTGGCGATGGGGGTAGTGGAGTGAGAGAGAGTGAACAGTCCAGGATGATTCCTAGGTTGAGAGCTGGATGAATAGGAAAATAGTGGTATCCTTGACAGTATTAGAGAAATTAGGAGAAGGGAGGGGTTGGGTCTGGGGAGGACAAGTGGGTTCACTTTTGAACACGTTGAGTTGAAGATGTCTACTTAACACCGGGTTTGGGACGGAGGTCAAGAGAGAGGTTAGGGCTGGAAAGGTAGATCTGAGAACTACGTGCAGGGAAATGGTCATTGGAGTCATGGCAGCTGATGAGATCACCAAGCAAGGTAGCATAAAGGGGGAAGGGAAGGCTTAGGACAGGGCCTTGGGGGACACCCAGGATTAATAAACAATCTGCATGAAGCAAAAGAAACGGAAAAGAAGTGGTCAGATCGGTAGAAGATTCAGGAGATCAATGCTACAAAACCCGAGAGAGAAAGGAAGCAAGAAGAAGGTGATTGCAGTTACAAAGGCTGGAGAGAGGTCAAGAAGGACGAGACTCCAGGAGTTCCTCCTTGACTCTTTCTTTCACCCATGAGCCTTTGCACTGGTTGTCTGCCAAGGCCAGAATACTTTCTCTCCTACTCTCCCTCTCTTGGCTTACCTAATTTCCTTCAGGAGTCGGCAAAAACCCCACCTTTTGTGGGAGGCTTCTCTCTATTCTCCCTCCCAGATCCCCAACAGCTGCCATCTTCCCTCTGTTGCCAGTACTGCGGCTGCTCCCCTCAGGGTGACATTTCTCTTTCTCCAAGCCTCACCTTCTTTGAAGGAGAACATCTATACCGGGGGCCAGGAAGACGTAATGGAGGATGTCTCCCCATTTGGCTCCACGACAGCATCTGCCTTCTCCCAGTCCTAGCCTTGTGTAGCAGCAAGGGGTCCAGATCAAGTTTCAGACGCTTACTGGCCAAGTGACCCTAGACAGGCCACTCAACCCTGTGTACCTCAGTTTCCTCATCTGTAAAATTGGGATAATAAAACATCCACCTCCCAGGATTACTGTGAGGACTAGATGAGATCAAATATATAAAGTGCTCCAAACTTTGCACTCTCCTCGTGCATTTTTAAAGAGCTCCATGTGTGCAGGGTGCTAAGGGAAAGGGGACTGGTCCCCAGACCTTTTGGGATGGGGTTACAAAAGGAAAGGTGCTTCCCAGTTCCCAACCAGTTTTTCATAGCTCCACAAGAGCCGGTGACCCCAGCATGGATAACTTTTCTCAGTGATTTTATGTGGTAACTAAAGTCAGTCTCCATGGGAGATTAATCATTTGGGAACAAGGCCCTGGGGTTGTGCTGGGTGCTTCATAACAGTGATAACTGTTTGCAGGCTTAGATGGGGGATTCAGGAGGTGTTTCAGATTGATGGATATACGTTCACTTCCCTGGCTCTTGGTGTCAGGGTGGAAAATTTTGTAGGATGGAATGAGAGAGGGGAGTACATAAATAACGCGGCTTTTGATTCCCAACTTCTTCTCTGAGTTACAACATGGGGCCGGCTTAAGCAGGTGCAGCCATGTTAATGCACTAGCAGACCTTGATTGATGCCATCAGTGACACAGACAGGTAGCAAGTGCAATGAATGAACACATTGCATCAGGGCCCTGATAGGAGAAGGGAGTGACAGAGGGGCAAGCTGTATACAGAGAACCAGCATCTCTAAATGCTGACCAAGAATACTGTCCTCTGCTCTTGGAAAAGAGCGCCTCCTCTCTTCTCTCCCTCTTCCCTTTCCTGCTCCTTTCCTCCCTTTCTTCTTCTTCTCCATATTCTCTCTCTTCCTTCCCTTCCTCCCCTCCTTTTTCCCCTTCTTTCTTCCTCTTCTTCCTTCCCTCCTCTCATCTTTTTTCCTGCTAATGCTCCTGCTCCTCCCCTTCCTCCTTCTTCTCTTTCTCCCCCTCTTCCGCTTCCTTCTCCTCCTTTTCCTCCTCTTCCTGTTCCTTCTCTTCCTCCTCCTCCCCCTTTTCCTCCTCTTCCTGTTCCTTCTCTTCCTCCTCCTTCCCCTTTTCCTCCTTCTCCTCCTCTTCCTCCTCTTTCTCTTCTCCTACTTCTGCTTCTCCTTCTTTATCATCATCTCTGTCTCTCTCTGTGTCTATTTGTGTCCCTCTCTATGTCTTTTCTGACTCCCTCTGGGATTTTCCATTCTTATAATAAAATCCTTCAAGGAGATAATCACATGCTATTTCACTTAGGTGAAGATAGAAAAGTCTTAGTGGACCACAGTAAAAATTGAATCTGGAATCCTTGGGCACCCTCTCTAGACTCCCTCTACTTTCCTGCCCTCTCTGGGTGAGTATTCCCTTTTATTTAGATGTTTGGAATTTTAATTTCCTTGTTCTTTTCAGTGAAGGAAAGAAGACAACATAATGTAATCAATCTCCCCTCCCCCCCCCCCAGTCCCAAAGAGCCATAATTTTAATGTCCTTTTTTCAACCTTTTGTTACTTCCCATTTACAAGGGGTCATTCTAAGGAGTAGTTAGATAAATCTTTTTAAGATTAGAAATGCTAATTATTTAACCATTGACGGAGAGATACAAGGTGTGGAGGAAAGAGAGGAGGGAGGGTTTGGTGGGAAAGCTACTGATGTGTTAAAACAAAAGACATCAAACAACAGAAAAGCATGTAGACCCTTAAAAAACAAGTTATTTAAAGAAGAGGAATAAGGTTTCTTCCTGGACATCAAAGAAAAATGAAGCAGACTTTAAAAAGTATTTTTCAAATACAGTAATTGAGGCATTAGCCTCTCTCCATTGGAGATGAGCCACCAGGACAAAAGCTTGGGCAAAGGACAGTGTTCATTTTTCTCTCCTCATCAGAACACCTGCTGTAGTTCAGCTAAATGAAATCTCCTTAACAAAATGCCTGTGGAAAACTTAAGGGAGACTAGGGGATGGCATCCCAGCTTTACATCTGTCAGCGAACAAGAGGCGGGAGGCTCAGGAGGGATGTAATTCATACACAGATGAAACACACAAATATTTATGTGTGTGTGCATATAGGTATATGCGTATCTGCATGTTTGTATTTATTATATATATATGTGCATATTATATGTGTATATATCATCTGTTCATATATGTATTTACACACATTATTTAGGCATGTATAAATTATGTATATCTATATATTTATGACCAGATTCTGACATCATAAATACAGCATACAATGCAGGTAAATGCCTCTCAATTTAACATATAATACTATATATATATATATATATAATATATATATATATATATATATGTATATATACAAAGTGTGTGTTTGCATATATGTGTGCATAGAGGCAGAGAGAGATGAATAGATAAATGGATGGATGAATGAAGAGAGAGCTATATAGATTAGACAGATGGATGGATGATGGGAGAGACAGAGATAGAGATACAGACAGAGACAGATGGATGAAGAGATATAGATAGATAGATGGATGGATGGATGGATGAAAGGATATAAATAGAGAGATATAGATTAGATAAAAAGAAAGAAAGAAAAGAGGAAAGGAAGAAAGAAAAAAGAGAAAGAGGGAGAGAGGGAGGCAGGGTGGGAGGAAGGAAGGAAGGAAGACAGCTGGATGGATGGATAGATGGATGGATGAATAATGGGAGAGACAGAAATAGAGAAACAAAGATTGCTCTCACTTGATTCTTCTGAGGCCTAGAATGCTCTCCTTCATTTCTGCCTCTTCCTCCAACTTCCTTAAGACTCAGTTAAAGATCTGCTTTTTGCAAGAAGCTCTTCTTGGTCCTCTTTAATCTTAATACCTTCCCTCCTAGATTACTCCCAATATATTCTCCATATATTTACTTTCACAGTCATTTAAATGTTTCCCTCATAATAATGTGAGTTTTATGAGCGCAGGGATTATCTTTCGTTGTATTTCCAGCATGTAGCACAGTACGTGGCACAGGTAGATACTTAACAAAGATTAGTTGATTGATAGACTGACCTGTGTGCATTTATACATTAAGTGCATACATAGATTCTAAGTGTTTCCATGCATTAAGTGAGATTCTGTAGGGAAACCAGGCCTCTGTTGCAGAGAAAGGAAACTGTCACAAGAGTATCAATAATGGAGATGCCTTCATTAGAATTCCTCCCCCCAAAAAAGAAGTCTCCATTCCCCCTTTTTCAGCTCCATCACAAGGAATCTTTGACATCAGAAGCCAGAAGCAACCTGATACATCTATTTAATTGCTCGCATGAAGTTTAAAAATAAAAACATATTTTATCATATGTAACTTAAAAAGTAATCATATAATTAATAGGTGAAAAACAGAGAGAAAGATTGCTGGAGATTAAGATTAAGCCCTGCAGAAGCGAATGTTCTAACTAGAAATTGGTTTAATTAATAGCACATTTTACATAATGATCACAGCGTAATTGCGCTGACTAGCAGAGTGTCATTAAATATATCCATGCTCCTTTACAACACCCTGAGGCTAAAAATAATGAGTTACATTGAAAATCACTGTGCAACAGGTCCATAAATAACATTTAAGCCTATACAAGGCGAATACTTATAAATAATAAATATTTGCCTTTTGTAATTGAAGAAAAAATGACAGCCTTCTTTTCCTACTGCCATGTAGATTGCCATGCTATAATGCAGAGAAGATTTTTTCCCCCTTGCTTTCTCTAGAAAGTGCTGAATAATTTATTTGAATGCTAATATTCCACATAGTCTGACTTTGAGGAACAAATATTCCTGCATCAAGAACAAATGTCAGGATCCTGCTCATTTTCTACTGCGTGTGCCTGCCGCCATCCCCCCCAAATTAGCATAGGTGGTTCCACATGGCAAATAAAGTTAGTGGCCAAATTTCTTCTAGAGCAGTTGCATTTTTCTTAAGCTAAAAATGATGCCTTCTCCCCAAATGTTCATCATGTTCATGGCTATTATGGAGCGACAGCTGCTCCATGACATCCAGAAGGACACCGTCACGTAGCTGATGACTTCTTAATCGAGAGTTTTCCTCCTGTGATTCAAGGGCAACTTGGAAAGAAGGGTTAGCTGATTGGCATTCAGAAAACCCCCTAATGGTTGGGAATCTCATCGAGTTTGTGGGTTTGGAATTTAGAGCTAGAGGATCGTCTAACCAAATGGCTTCATTTTACAAATGGGGGAAGTGGGGTCTCAGAGACGATTGACTTTCCCAAGATCACCCAAGGTCATGAGTGGAAATGCCGAGATTCCAACCTGGCCCTTGGACTCCAACAGTAACTCCTCTCGTAAGAGATCCTTTGGAGACCTCACCTTCCACACTCAAAGAAAATGATTTCCCGGGGTCTCCTGCAGAAAGACATTCAGTCTCAGGAGGATCTTCCTGAGCTTATGTTCCTTGACATCATCTCAGAGCTGGCATTTTAGTATCTTTTGCTTGGAGAAAAAGAAAACTTGGAAAAGAAGGCTGGAACATGTGATCACTGTGAGTATAAGCAGAGAGATCCATAGCAGGAGTTGATGCAGTTGAGATTTTCAAAGGCAATGATTTCACCCCTTTTTCTTTATACATGAGGGGATCCTCTTTTTATCCTCTGTGAAGGTCTGGGTCATTTCCAGAAACATTTTATTGGAAAGTTCTTGTTTACTTTGATTCCACAAAAGATCAAAATGGACCTAAAGACCAAAGGGCTTTAGGTTAATGTGATCAAAGGTGTGTTATTATGGCCCAAAATGCTAATATGACTTTAAACTGTATTAAAAAAGAGACAGGGTGCTCAAGATTAAGGAGATGACAGCCCAGAAAATATTGTCCTGGCCCAACCACAACTAGAGTACCATGTTCAGTTCTGGGAATCTTGTTTTAGGACCTTAGATAACTAGTGAATAAGAGGAGGAATGATAAGGGCCATAGGACAACTGGCTGAAGGACTTAGGCATGTGTATTAAGAGAAGAGCCAGTGGAGACACGCTATCTGTGTTCAATTTTGAGAAGGACTATCTTCAGGAGGAGGAATATTTCAAACTCTATGTTTTCGAGGGTCTTACCCCACAGATTTAGGCACCAGAGAGGTCACTTAGTTCAAACAATTTATTTGATATAAAAGCAAACTGAAGCCTTTTGTAAGAATATAGATCTAAACCTGAAAAAGCCCCCAAAGACCATTTAATCCAGCCCCATAATTTTACAGATAAGGAAACTGAGGTCCGGAAGTATTAAAGAGTCCTCTTTGCACTATACATTCAAGTTTGCCACCAGGTTCCCAGAACTACAAAATAACAGAACCCAGGTTCAAGCCAAAGTTTCCCATGACCAAATTCAGCATTCTTCCCACTATAATTTGTGACTTGAGAATAATTCCTTCTAAATATATAGATTGGATTAGTTAAAGAAGTTTTTTTTTTTTTCATCACTGAATTTCAATGATTTCAGGGACTAGTAGCACAGGGTCTTCTTTTTTATTATTTTATTTTATTTTATTATTAAGGCTTTTGATTTACAAAACATATCCATGGGTAATTTTTCAACATTGACCTTCGCAAAGCCTTCTGTTCCAAATTATCCCCTCCTTCCCTCCACCCCCTCCCCTAGCTGGCAGGTAGTCCCATACATGTTAAATATGTTAAAGCAAATGTTTAATCCAAATACATATTTATACAGTTATCTTGTTGCACAAGAAAAATCAGATCAAGAGGGAAAAAATACCTGAGAAAGAAAACAAAATGCAAGCAAACATCAACAGAAAGAGTGAAAATGCTATGTTGTGGTCCACATTCAGCCTCCCATGATCCTCCCTCTGGGTGTAGATGGCTCTCTTCATCAATGGAACAAATGGAACTGGTTTGAATCCTCTCATTGTTGAAAAGAGCCACACCCATCAGAATTGATCATCCTATAATCTTGTTGTTGCCGTAGCACAGGGTCTTCCACATGGCAACCATTTAATAAATGTTTTACTCATTGATTGAATAAAGAAAAAGCTATTATCAATTAACTGCTTTGTTCATGAATCAATGAATGTACAGACATTTATTCAAATCCTACTATGTGATAGATGCGCTATTAAATGAAGGGGATAGAAAGAGAACAAAGAAATAATCCCTACCCTCAAGAAGCATGTTCTTTTGGAGAATCATTCACATATATAGTATTTATGTCTTGTTCTATGATATATGTAAATGTTGAAGAGTTATCCCCTCTAAGGACCCATCATATCAGCATCAGAGTTAGTGTAGCCTTTAAGGATGAATTCAGAAGGAAGACAACAAACAGACAAACGATGAAAGAGATCCTCTAAGATTTTTTTTATATGAAACTCTTTTCAGCTCCAGTGGAACCATTGGGATGGACTCTACCATCCCAAGCCTAGGTGTGTTTATTTAAGAAATAGAAATGGCACCAAAGAAAACAAAAATGGGCAAAAAAAAAAAAAGGTACACTGTACTAGATACATGCAGAGGAGCGCCATTATGAGGGATTGTTTCTCAGCGTATCTGAAGAAGAGGACAGCAGAAGCATGAGAAAAATATTGGAACTTATTATTATCATGAAAAGGTGACTGAGAGAACATCAATAATCACCAACCCGTATGCTAACCTTCCATTTATGTAAATTTTTATCTAAATCATCTCTACATTCATTGAGGGTATCCTTGAAGAAGAAGAGGAAATAGTCTGACTTTGTCCACAATAGACCATATGTTTATAAATTTATACTTGATTAAGAGATGTAGAGAATGGCAGACACCATGTTACTTATTATTTGCTGATTATAAAAATAAATTTGATTCGACAGAATAAAATACCATCTTAAAGGTTCTTTGGCAAAATAGTGTATTTCATGGATATATAAAATTTAGATGAGATTTCTTGAAATACATAACAGGAAATATTCATCAGCCTTTGGATGATGAAAATCAGTTGAGGGTTAAAAGAGGGAGAGTTAGATGACTACCAGTGGTCTTTATCCTTATCACAATTAAGATCTAGGACAGAATCCAAGACGAGGAACGGTTGCCTGTAAGGGGTGAGATCCTCTGAGTGCTCCTGATTGCATCAAACACTAGAGCATTTTGAGCCTCAAAGATGAGAGCCATATTCACTCCAAAAAGTAGATGAGGAATGCCCATTGTCCAGGCTATGATATGTAGTTGGATCGACAGAACCCACAGAGTTCATCCATCAGTATGCTTAACTTGAACAGACACTGCAAATGAACAATGAACTGAGCAAAGAATTGAACAGGAGGAGGAAAGTGGGCTGAATTGCCTTGAGGAAATTGCACAGTTCTTTTAATGACCCCAAGCTTCACCATGAAACAAAAGCCCATGTTTCTGATACCAACATCCTTTCAGTGATCTAATATGATTGAGAGTCCATTTCAATCTCTGAAGAACTGATATTATCATCCAAAAGGCAACAGAGAAGCAAATTGTGGCTGTGAGCAGACTGATATATTACAAACAAGAAAATAGAGGAAATATTGCAAAAAAAGAAAGAAGCAGCATAAAGGATGTCATCAAATAAATGTATAATTAATAAAGATGGGCTCATGATGTGACAAGACTGAGGGATAAATGATGGATAGTCCATTGCTCTACTGAGCAAGTGGAAAAGAAAAGAGGAACCCAGCAAAAGATTTCCTTGAGGAGTTTATATTCCATTAGGAGAAACAACATTTATAAGTTATACGAGTATATATAAAGCACATGCAAAGTGAATGCATATAAAAAGATAATTTAATGGGAAGGTGATAAGAGTTTAGGGAATCAGAAAAGGTTTCATCTTGAAGGTTGTACTTGAGCTGAGCTTTGAAGGAAAAGAGCATTTAAAATAGGAATTTTACACAAACCTAAGTGCTTGCTATTGAAAGGAGGCTATTCAAAGATGACTTAAGGATTACAGGTCTTTGAGAAAAAAAAAACAACATGACAAATTTTTGAATTAGCATACCTTATTGCAGTAAAGCAACAACAACAAAAAAAAGTCTAGGGCCTTTGAATTAAGACACTAAAGCACTTTTTTGTTAAATGCACATATCATTATCAGGAAAGGGGAAAACATTTTTTGAAAACTACTTTTGAATCTTCAAGGCTGGTTAAATGGTTAAATGGTTAACTGGTTAAATGTCACAATATTAATAACACATTTTGTAAGCTTCCAGGGAAAAGAGCTTCAAAAATGAAGTATACTATTAAAATAATCCAGGATTACTTGTAGTCAGGAGAAAATAGCGAAGAGAATAGAATAAGGTAAAAAAGCAAAGAAATTTAAAACCTCAACATGAAAGAACATATCAAACAAAGCTGAGGTAACATAAAAATAGGCATATTCCATAAAATAAAGACATTTGAAGTATTTGAGGGGGAGAACAGAAGCAAGAAGGATATTCAATTTGCAAACATTTGAAATGCAAGAAAAGTAAATAAGTACAATTTATTTAGAAAAGTAATGAAATTCTTTCTCTCATATTTTAGGCCATTTTTAAAGAGTTTGGATTGAGTGGCAAAAGAGAAAAGATGGATCATCAAAGGTCAGAAAAGGCTTAATGGACTAAAGATTTAAGGAGAATTTGAAGAATTAGTAAAGTGGAAGGAGGTAGAGCTGAACTAATATATATTAGACTAAATCGAGTGAACTCTTATAGACAAACCCTTATCTTCTGTAAGAGTGACAACAAAGTGGTAAGTCATGTAACTAGGAAAGAAGCTAGGTAAGAAAGAAAAGGAATCTGAAGATGTGCCTCCAGCAAGTAAACAGTGAAGGAGAAATGACTTTTTTAGTCTCTCAGAAGGGAGACAGAATGTGTGTGTGTGTGTGTGTGTGTGTGTGTGTGTATCTTTTTATTGACAGAACATATGCCTGGGTAATTTTTTACAACATTGTCCCTTGCACTCACTTCTGTTCCAACTTTTCCCTTCCCTCCCTTCACCCCTCCCCTAGATGGCAGACAGTCTCACACATGTTGAACATGTTAAAGTATATCTTAGATACAATATATGTGTGCAGATCTGTACAGTTCTCTTGTTGCACAAGAAAAACTGGATTCAGAAGGTAAAAAATAACCTGGGAAGAAAAATAAAAATGCAAGTAGTCCACATTCATTTCCCAGTGTTCCTTTTCTGGGTGTAGCTGATTCTGTCCATCCTTGATCAATTGAAACTGAATTGGATCCAGAATATATATTTTAAAAAAAAAGAGAGAGAGAAAGAGATAAAAGAGTTGAAATGAGTCTTACTGAAAGAGAGAAAGAAAGAAAGTGTGAAAGAGAGAAAGTGTGAGAAAGAGTGAAAGAAAAAGTAAAAGAAAGTGTGAAAAAGAAAAAATAGAGAGAAATAAAAAGAGAGAAAGAAAAAAAGATCCTAAAGAACATTCCTGAAGAGAAAAAGTATGTGTCTAGGTGAGAGGCAGAGATATTCATCAGTTTATCAGGCAATTTAAAAAATAGGAAGTCATTTTCTATGAAAAAAGTGTGGTACTACACACAGAAGCAAACAAACACAATAACATAATGATCAAAAAAGCACCAACACACATTTGGGGGGAAGACTCACTATTTGACAAAAACTACAACAAAATTAAATAGCAGCCTGGCAGAAATTAGATTTTGAGCAGCATCTCACAGTACACAAGATAAGCTCCAAATAGATGTATGTCCTAGCTATAAAATTACAGAGATAAGGAAGAATGACTAAACAAGTGATGGGGAAGATCACAAAGATAAAATAAAAGATTTTATACAAAAAAATCTAATATGGTAAAAATTAGGAGGGAAACAATCAACAGGGAAAATCTGCACTAAATTTCTCTGATAAAATTTTTCTGATATAATGTTTCATATCAAAAACACACACATATGTATATATACATATATTTATATAGAGAACTAATCAAATGTATAAGAGAAAGAAACATTCTCCAATAGATTGCTTGTCAAAGGATAAAAACTAGTAGCTTTAAAAGAAAGAAAACCAAGCTAGCCATAATCATATAAAATGCTCTAAATCATCAATAATTCTAGAAACACAAATTAAAGAAAGTTTGAAATGTCAGCTATCAGACAGGCAAAAATAATAAAAAGAAAAATATCCAAGATTGGAGAAGCTGTGAGGAACAAATACATCACTGTACTATTGGTGAAATTCTGAATAGATCCAGCTACTCTAGGAAGTCATTGGGAATTATGTCCCCAAATTTCCTAAATTGTGTATACTCTTTGACCCAAATATACCACTACTAGACCTATATTCTCAAAAAATCAAAGAAAGAGGAAATGTATCTATATGTACAAATACATTTATAGCAACTCTTTTCTTGTTAGCCAAAATGAGAAGCTAAAGCATTTTCTTCCTTTTGGAGAGTGGCTAAGCAATTTGTGACATTTGAAATGTAATGGAATATTATTATGCTATTAGAAATTATGAAATGGATGGTTTTAGTGGAAACTAGGAAGACCTCTATGCATTGATACAGAACTAGAAGAGTAATTTATAAAACAACTTTGAAAGATCAGAACACTGCCCAATGCAATGAGAAACCTTGAATCTAAAATAATGAAGATGAAATATGTCACTCACCTCCTGCCAGAGAAGTGATGCAGAAAGACTTGTATTTTAAGACACTGTCTACATGAGAATCTGTTTTCTTTTTGTATTAAGAGCTTTATTTGGGGAATTTATTGGGGGGGCAGCATTTGGATTTGGGGTTTTTGTTTTGTTTTGCTTTTTATCAATGGAGGAGGAGCATAGAGTGATGTAAAGACAGATAAATTTATTTTTTTGTTTGGTTTTGTTTTAAGAAAAGAACTGTACTTTGCTGAAATACATTCAATTCTAGGGGAAAGGATGTGAGTCTACAAGGGCAATCAGCACCTAGAAAAGCAGGAGGTCATAGAATCAGACACGGGATAAAATGGCTTTCAGAGTGGCTAGTAATTATGGTAAGCGTAGAATGTGGCTTCCTCCCCTGTGACACAGAGTAACTACCTTCATACAACATTATGTTTCCTCTACATTCAGCATCATTCATAAATAGATAATTCTAAGAGTAAGGGGAAGCAGAAAACAAGAAAGATGAGGAAAGATCTATAAATGTAAAAACATCGAAATGGAATGGATGATGATGGGAAGAAGCCCTATCCTTATGAGGAATAGAGAGAACAGAAAAGCAACATGTAAAATTATAACCCACAAATCAGAAAAATAAATCAATCTGGAGTAGAAGGAAAGAGAAATAAGGAGAGAAAGAAGAAAAAATCAAAGTTTTGGGGGATGTAACAAGGGGTATAACAAAAGAAAGTGATTTAAAATAAGAGCTTAGAGAGGAGATTGGCAAAAACTAGATTTGTCAATGCCTTAAGCCATGTGCCCCAATAAATTAAAAATGAACCTGCAAAAAACCAGAAAAGAATTTCTAACTATGATGAAGAAAGAAAGCAGGGATTATGATTAAATTAGGGATCGATGTATTGCAAAAGGGAAAATAATTTTAATTATTTGAAATTGAAAAGCTTTTGCACAAATGAAATTAATATAGCGAAGATAAGAAGGAAAATTATGAATTGGGGGAATATTTACATAAAAAACATTTGCATTAATATTTGCATCTATGATAAAGATTTAGTATCTTAGATTATATAGGAAATGAATACAAATATATAAAACCCAAATAATTTTTATAATGGATAAGTGGTTAAATAATAACAATAAACTGTTCTTAAAAGAATTTCAAGGGGCTGGTAGGTGGCACAGTGGATAGAGCACTAGTCCTGAATGAAGAAGGATCTGAGTTCAAATCTGATCTCAGACACTTAATGAAACTTCTTAGCTATGTGACCCTGGGCAAGTCATTTAACCTCAATTGCCTCAGCCAAAAAAAAAAATAAATAAAAAATAATTTCAAGCTATTATTCATTATCAAATCACTAATAAAAAGAGAAATTCAAATCAAAATAATGCCAATATTTCACTTCACACCCAGAAATGGGCAAAGAAGAGAAAAGATAGGAAGTCAATGTCAGAGGAACTTCCAAAAAAAGACATACTCATACATTGCTGGTGAAGCAGCTGAAAAATCTAGCATTTAAGATTCACTGCTGAGTTGCTCTAACTGAAATGCTGCATTTAATCCATATTCTACTCTAAGGTTTGTGATTAGGACTGGGTCAGGAAGCCTGTCTCTGACAAGACAGGTTGGTTGTTTATTTTTTTTTTAATTTTCATTGACCTGTTAGCTCCTGCAACTCAGGTCTGAAGGATGATTTTTTTTATTGCTTATGGCTAGGACCTCTCCACAAAAGAATTGGAAAATAGGTTCAATGTGCAATGTGAATAAAGATCATTTATTCCTGTATCTATAAGAATTGTTTAACATAAAAGATCCCAAGTACACATTAAGAGGATTAAAATTTAACTCATAACTACTGGTCCAGTCTTCTGAGGGGCTGATACTTCATCTTTGTTAGAACATAAAACAGTTTACAAGGTGTCCAGATAAGTGTTTCACATTCAGATCAGCACTGTCCAAAAAGTCCCAGCACTTATCTGTTGGTAAAAAACAATTAAAAGGCCAGACCTGGGTCGGTTCTATTGTTGTTGGTTGACCCCTCTGACTCCTTGCCATCAGCTAGCTTTAATCTGATTAAGTCCAAGGCATTTAGCTCCTAGGCCTCCAAGGCTGAACAACATCCATCTCAGGGTATTCCAGATCCGAAATCAGGAAAAATTAAATTCAAATGAGGCAAAGATAAGCAGAGGTCCAAATGCAAGCTTGCTTGGTTAGTCCCCATGTCCTACATGGCTGAGGCCATTGGCCTTCTTGAGTGTAACATGAGAGAGAGAGAGAGAGACAGAGACAGAGACAGACAGCGATAGAGACAGAGACAGAGAGACAGGGACAGAGAGAGACAGAGACAGACAGAGACAAAGAGAGACAGAGACAGACAGAGACAGAGACAGAGACAGACAGAGACAGAGAGAGAGACAGAGACAGAGAAAGAGAGAAAGAAAGACAGAGAGACAGAGACAGAGAGACAGATACACATAGACAGAGACAGAGAGAGAGCAGGCAACAAAATAAATAACTACCCATTAATTGGGGAATGTCTAAGCAAATAATGGGGGTCCATGAATATTAATACCTATAAAAAGGAAGAGGAAGGGAACCAGCATTTATATAGCACCTATTATGTTATAGATAGACACTATGCTAAGCATTTCTAACAATTTCATTTATAAGAAACAACAAATATGAAGAAATTAGAAAACTTTTAGAGTCCATGGAATAAAGTAGAACCAGGAAAACGATGCACATGACTGCAACAACATACATGGAAAAAACAAGACAAAATTAAACTGAAGGCTGGGTAATTAAAATGACTAAGCTTGGCTCCAATTAAACTTGAGAAAATGCACTACTCTTCCTTCATTGAAAAGATGGGAGGCAATAATTGGGAAATATAGGATACACTGTCAGACACAGTTGATAATATGGGTTAGTTTTACTGAACCATTCTTATCTCTTTTTAAAAAATCTTCTTTAAAAAATAATAATAACACATTTATATGGCACTTACTATGTTCCAGGCTCTCGAGGTCTCACAGCTAGTGAGTGACTGAAGCCAAATTTGAACACAAATCTCCCTGACTTACCACTGATTCTACTGAGTCAACAATTATTAAGAAGCAGTGACTTGCTATGGAGGGAAAGGAAAAGGCTACGTTCTGAAATAAACATGACGTGAAAACAAATAAATAAAAAAAGATAACTCTTTGAAGTCTTCTTGGCCTTAGCATTTCTCACAAGTCTTGCCTCCTTCTCTCCCATAAGTACCACAATTCCCATAAGTACCACTCCATTATGTTTGTCCTCATCTGTGTTCCTTCTGTCACATTGATGTCAGACGCTTTTCTTCCTCATCAGAATGATTTACAGCTGTGTAGTCAGAGGGTCACATTCCTCATCGGTTATATTCTCTTTGATAGATTCCTTTCATATTCATTTATTTTTTGCTGAGGTAATTGGGGTTAAGTGACTTGCCCAGGGTCACACAGCTAGCAAGTGTTAAGTGTCTGAGGTCAGACTTGAACTCGGGTCCTCCTGACTTCAGGGCTGGTGCTCCATCCACTGCACCACCTAGCTGCCCCTGATAGACTCCCTTCATACGATGTGGGAACTCCAGTCCCCCTCCTTCATGGCCTGGATGTGGCCAACATTGATACAGTAGATCAAATGGCCCAAGCATGGAGCAAGAGGAGTGGTGTTCTAGATTCAGAGAGAGGAGAATTGGTTCTAGAGTCAGAAGACTTGAGTTCCAACTCAGTTCTACAACTTGCTATCTTTATGACCTTTGTAAGTCATTGCATTTCTCTCTGGGGCTCAATTTCCTCCCCTGTAAAGTGAAGAAGTTGTGTCCTTCAGCCTCAAAAATCTCTTCCAGCTCTACATCGAGGTGACTATATTCTCCCATGACAACCCTAGAGGAACTTCCTCAGAAAAACCTTGTGAGGTAGCTAGTTCGATCATTATCCCCATTTTTGGAAGAGGAAATTGAATTTCAGGGATATCATTTTATTTCTACAAATATTATTGCGCACCTACTATGTGCCAGATAAAAGCATGGCCTCTCACTTCAAGAAACTCACATTTGAATGAAGACCACCGGTTCTATATACACAGTAAGTGAGGGATATTCTCAGATGATGGGCACTATTGGGACACGGGTTTGGGGGAGAGGGACACCAGCAGGAAGCACACTGGGGCAGCCCTAACACTTAGAACTACCCCCAAATGGAGTGGACTACTTTGGGACATGGTGGGTTCCCACCTGCCAGAGGTCTACAAGCTATGACTGGGTAACTGGTCATTAGGGGTATTACAGATGGAATTCTTCAAATGTAGGTTATACTAAATGGCCTCTGTTATTCTGCAGTTCTATGCCCTCCTTACAGAACAGAGAACAGTGGAACAGGAATCAGTCTGTAGAATTCAAGCTTTGATGGAAGAAATGAAGACTTCTTGAAGCACGTAACAGAATGGGTAGAACACAGGACTTGGAGTGAGAAAGATTTTACTTCTAATCTTGCCCCTTACAAGCTTAAAAGTATTTAGTAGCTGTTAGTAACTGTGTGGCTCACCTAAATACATAAATTGTAGGGGTTGGATTCAGAGATCTCAAAGATCATTTCTGCTCTAAATCTATGATCATAACCTGTGGTTCACTTTGGATGGGAAGTGGCTGAGAGCTAGATTGTTTCAAATATAAGAGGACTCCCTAATAGCGAGAGCTATCCAAACTAGAATAGGCTGGTTGGAGAGGCAGTAGAATTCCTATCATTGGAAATTAGATAGCTACTTATTATCAATGTACTAAGAAGATCTGTTGATATCCTAACTCCTTAGGTTCCTTCCGATTCTATCTGGACTTCTCGTTATTTCCAGGAACTGAAGATTTGTCAACAAATGTGAAAGAAAAAAAAAACACTAAGAAAAGATATGACTGAAGCTCAGTGCACTTGAAAAAGTGGTGAATATGTCCCTAACAGGCTAGGCATCCTACTTCACCATAAGCAATCTTTATAGAGACCTGCCTCTTATCTCCCCTTTTCCACCATCCAAGGCCTGGGAATTGTCAAATGCCTCAACACAAGAATCAGCTATGGTTTTAGCCATCAGAACGATGCTAAAGAAGATCATTCCCTTCTTCCTTAGCTCCAAGAATCCTGGGACTTGCCATCTGCCCTGCAGATGCATCTTCCTCTATGCACTGTAGGATGTGCTCTATGGGAGCAGGGATTGTCTCCCTTTTCTACTTACATCCATAACGTTTACCATACAATGAACACTTTTTCATTCGTTTCACTTGGGCCATGGCAGTATACCTCCCCCCCCCCAAATCTCTGATTTTATTAAAAAGAAAAACTCAATGAATAAATTCAACCAATGCCGATGGGCATCTGTCTTCCTCTTTGGAGCTAATGTCAGCATCTATAAATTCAGATTTTATTTTAAATCATTTTTAAAGAGAAAACCGAAACCATTTGATGCGGAATTTTTGCTCGATGACAAAAATAATGTTTATTCCGGAGGTTCATTTCAACGAAACTTGAACTGAAGCGATTTAGTAAAATAACATCTAAACAAACAAAAACTAGTTGCTTAGAGTTTGTAACCTATCTAGGGTCACCAAGCTAGAGTATGTCAGAAATAGTATTTGAACCCAGGTTTTGCTGATGATTCAGAAGCAAGTTTATTACTCGCTGCACCCCAAGAGCCAATTATAAGACTCTGGGTGCTTCCCAACAACAGCATTTAAAGATGGCGGCCGGACTAATTAATGCCTTCCTCTCCCTTTTCTTCAGTGAGCACTAAATGCTGCTCTCTCCTCTCCCCCTGGCCAAGTAAGGAGAAAGAAGATTCCCCGAGACAGGTATTGTTTGGAGCTTCATGATGAAGGGCAGAGCCAGGGAAAGGCAGCTCAGCTATTTCCCGGTGGCAGAGCCTGGGCTATTAGGTGAAGGGGATTTAGTGTTTGATTTACCTTTTCTCCATTCCTCACGGAGGTTTTTGGTCCCAAATTGCTAAACCTCCAGTCAACGGTTAAATTAAACATAACTAACTTTGTTGATATTATTTCACAGCTGACTACCCTGATATTCATACTCTCCGCGTGTTCGATACATAGAGAGCCCAGACACATTTTTAAGCCCTGGCTCGTGATGAATCCTCCCGAGCTCAACTTGTGTTTCAAAGATTCTGCTCAACTGAGACGATCCCGCTATTCCAGCGGCGAGACGAGTCCCGAAGAGCCGCAGTGTGGAGGGGGCCCCTCTCCGTGCCCCCGCCACACTCCCAGTGCCATCTTTCTTACTTATTAGGTGCTCCAGCCCTTGAAGGAAGGCTGTCCCCAGCTCATCCAGGCAGCCTGGACAGGAGGCACTTTATAACAAACACTTGGGGAACTGCATCCTGAAGAAATAGCTTCCTCATCCTCCTCAGGCCTACCTGGCCCTTCTTCTCCAAGATCACAAAAGAAGGAATATGCTGTAGTGAGATAAATGCTGGCTTCAGAGTCCAAGAGCTGGATTCAAATCCTACTATGCTGCCACTCACTATGCAAATATTTTGGGTGGGTTACTTAGCTGCTCTGCATCTCTGTAAAATAAAGGATTTGACTTAGATGGCCTGGAAACCCCCTTTCAGCTCCAAACCTTCCATCCCTCAACCCTGTGGACCTCTTTGAACCTTTATTTCCTCATTTATAAAGGGGGACGGTTGGCCAAAATGGCCTCCGAGTCTGTTCTGGTCAGTGGTGTGCTGGCTAATATTCAACAACCAGTTCTTTTGTGGGGGACTGTAAATATGACACATTTGCCAATTTAATCTGAATTATTACATTCTCTTAAATCTCTACAATCCTCCAAGTGACAAATCAAGACCTGATTGCAGCCTTTGCTGATTTCCAAGGAGTAAATAAATCCTTCCACTGGGAAGAAGCAGAATGAGTCGAGCCCGGCAGACCTTGCTTCTTGCTCTAAATCTTTGATCCGACAAATACACTTTGGCCCTATACCTTTCCTCATCCATAAAATATACTCCAAGAACTCTTTCAGTCAGCTAGTCAATCCGCAAGCATTTATTAAGTGCTCGTTGCTATTTCTTAGGCATTGGGCAGAGCTCCAGGCTACAAATCAAAGTTCCTGACCTCAAGGAACTTACATTCTAATGGGAAAGATCACACGAAGCGACTATGTAGACACAAGATATATGACTCAACAACATGGAGGTGATCTCAGAGGGAAGTACTAGCAGTGGAGGCTGGGGAAGAGAGAGGCTTCTTCTAGCTCTCAAAAGTATAACCCTTTGGCCCTAAGAGTCTCTCTGGGTCTCAGTTTCTTCGTCTGTAAAATGGGAGGAAGGTTTAATTAGATGCCTCTTTCAGCTCTAAATATGTGGGCTTATAAATCAATTTGGGCCTTAATTTCTTTATTTTTAAATGAGAGTGCTTGGTCTATTATCCTTAGGTTGCTGCAAGCTCTAACTCTCTAATCCTAACTATAATCTGTCCAGTCCCTTGAAAATACTTGATGGTCCTGGAAGCCTTGGGAGTTCTCAAGGGTACCTGCTATTTCTGAGGCTGATGGGAAGGGATACTGGGTGCATGGAGGCCCAAGGTTTAAATATAGGCCCCTTTTTGGACTGGGCTTTATTTTCTCCTACCCTGCTGTGGGGGGAAAGAGAGAAAAGGGAAAGGAAGGTTTGAGATCAACTACCATTTTTAAACACTGTTGTTGGGGAATAGGAAATGCTAGAGATACTCCCAGCAGACTCAAAGATGAGAAGAGAGCTCAGTATAAGGCTTGCATTGTGAGCCGGCACCTCCTCGGAGGGCATCCGAGCCCCTAGACACCACCAGACTGGATTCAAAGTCAAAGTTCTGAGGTTCAAGAACTGGTTCTTCCATTTCATAACTTTGTGTCTTTCCAAAGATCACTTCAACCATCTGAGACTCAGTTCCCTCATATGTAAAATGGGGATGAATAAATTGCCTTGCCTTTCTCATTCAGCTGTTGTGAATCGCAAACAAGATGTTGTGTCAATATTGCCAGTCAGTTTGCATTGTTATCAATATAAAAGCATCTTCCTTCCACTGAGGCAGATCACAGATTATACATGCCCTCTTATTCCATGTAGTTCTGCTCTGTATCTTCCCACAAATCGTCCATGGGAGAGAGAGGGCCATCACAATGCCAGAGGTCAGCCTCCAGGTTTTTCAACATTACGTGGGTACCAATGAGATACTTGTTTATTGGTTATTTCTTCACATTCACCACTTGAATGGCCCATTTCCTTTTTTGATCATATGTCTCCTTTTATGTCACTTATTTAATGTGATTTTAATTTATTCTACTTTTTTTCCATTTTTTCTTTCCCTCCATAAAAAAATTCTTGTGACAAATATAAATGAACAAATAAAATAAATTTCTGCATTGGTCACATCCAACTTATGATAAAAGGAAAAATTTCAGAGAATCTCAAGAAGATTTGTATCAACCAATGCAAAGAGAGACAAATTAAGAGAATAGTTAGTTTATATTAAAATAACAATAATAATAAGTAACATTGAAAAACTGATAAACACCATGACCAACCACCATTGAAACCTAAAAAAAAAAAAAAAAAAAAAAAAAAAAAAAAAAAATCTAAGTACTTGTCTCCTGACAGAAAAGATACAGAATGAACTCACATTTATATGTCACTTATAGAAAGGGTACAAGTCTTCATCGGTAAGGATTTTCCCATCAAGCCTTTCTGCTGGACACTGGATCACCTAATATTGAATTCTTATATGACAGAGCTCTATGATTCACCAACAAGAGACATCCCTAAAGTAGAGAGAGGACTAGAGACTGAACAGATGATGTACATATATGTATGTGGGAAATACATAGATATGTATATATCATAGTTACATAACATTAAAAAACATAATATATACTAAAAACACATTATAAAATATATTTTATTTATATATACTTATGTTCTATAATCATATGACATATATAATTATATATAAATATAATAAACATGTATAACATCTATGTGTGTTTATATATCACAAAATATATACGTGTGTGTGTGTGTACTTGAAGCAGAAAAACAGGGGAAGGAAGAAAATAAAGGGAAGGGGCCATGATTTTAAAGTCCAAAGACCAGGAACAGGGCAGAGAGGGAATTAAGGCTATTGTGGGCCACTCCACAAAATGGCAACTTTAGAAGAAACTCATCATTGAGAAAAAGAGGCGAGTTTTACAGAGAAATATTCCAGCTTGAGAAGTCCACAGAAATGGCTGGCTCTTCCAGGACTAATGATAAACAGAGGAGTTTATATATTATCTTCTAATTATAGATAGAGAAGCTGTTGCCAAACCCATGCTTGGAGCCTTCCCATCTTGTTAAGACATCCCAGAGTTGGTGCTACTTTGGCATGATTGTAGGGGACAGATCCAGGGCCACCCTCCACATTCTAAAGAAGCACCAGAACCCTTTGGTGGTGGAGAAAAGATCTCACTCTGGCTAGACTAGAGGAAGACGTCTCTGGACCTGGATGATTTGCTTTTTCACTCCAGTGTTCCTCTCTCTTGAGCTCCCTATCAGGGCTGAGCCTCCCAACATAAAATCCCTAGAAGAGTCCTTCTCACTAATGAGCACAGTGGATGGCTAGACCATCCTCTGAAGGATTTTTAATTCAAATAATCAAACAGAACAGCCCTGACAGCTCAGGCTGGAATCCATGCCTCCTTTAGGTTTTATGCTATTTAGGGGAGCTATACCCACTTTCCTCAGGACAGTCTTATAAAACCGTGCAAAGGATAAAAGTCTCCCTCTCTGTGATTAACCTTTGAAATGGGCATTAAAACTAATTTTTCCCTCACACTGACAGTTCAGGTTGAAAAGGAAGAGACAAAGGGGTGTGGCTCCCTCTGGCATTTTTTTTCAAGGGATTGTGGGACGGTGAAGACTCCCAGAAAATGCTTTCAGCATTTTGGCAGAGATTTAGAGCCAACATTTTAACCCTTTTCCTTGTTTTAACTCTCCCTTCTACCGTCTCCTTTCAAAGTCATTCTCGTCTCATAAACTGAATATTAGCTGATTAGTTCATTCCTGCAGGAAGAAATGACTTTAATTCACAGGACAAACTTATTTTATTTTTTCTTTTGTTTCAATACTTGGCTGAGTTCTGGGCCAGATCTTGGACAGCATCTCAGAGAACACTTCCATCTTTACCGTGGTTTATGTCTGATACGTCCATAGACCAGAGATCTCACTGGAAGTGGGTACCTACTACCTCAGGGTAGATTCTGGCCTGTTCAGGCCTTCTCAAGCTGCACAATTCTTGTTCAGATCCTTATAAAGATATCATGGAGTATCCACCCAACATGGATGAATCTTTTCTGATTCTTTTCATCTGAAGATTTGAACTTGGGTCTTTGACTCCAGATCCAGGATTCTTTGCACTCTACCAGGAGTCCCCCTCTATGGCAATATTGGGATGGACTATATATTCCAGTACAAAGAAATAAAATATATAATATATAAAGAAATAAAATGTGTGTGTATGTATATTATATATATATATACATATATATATATCTCAGTATGCATTTTACACTGTTTATTTCTGTATATATTTCTCCCCCAAAATAAAAAGTAACCTACCTGAGGTGAGGAACAGCTTCATTTTTGCTTTCTTATTCCCAGTACCGAGCACAGAGAATAGAATATAGATGAAATCTAACGAATGCTAACTGTTGTATGAATCAGACTATGTCATCTACCGGTCACATCTGTTGTCAATGTTATTGGATAGAAAAGTCTCTACATATATTCTTCCTCACTTCATGTTAGGGCTCTGGCAAGAAATGGATCCCATTTAGTCCCTCAGAAACAGATAGATCAGCACAGAGAGAACAGGGAAGTATTGTAGCCAGACTCAATGGCAGAGTCACAAAAAGTAGGATGCTGATTTTTTTTCCTGTGACAAATTTTACCAAAAAAAAAAAAAAAAAGAATTAAAAGAATGACTCCTCAAATCACTCTCTTTAAGACAAATTCATTTGGAAAGGGAAGCAGAAGCTCAGAGATTCTCTATTGCATCTTTTTGTTTCCTCTTACCATCTTGGTGCCGAGATCAGTCACTCTTGGCACACTTTAAATTTCAGCACTGTGGGATAAAGCCCTCATCACCCCACCCTAGGTGCAGCTCTGTCTCAGGGAGAAGACACACAGTTCCCTCTGCACCTTCTTGCCCCGTCTGTGAGCCAAAGTCGGCGACACCCCATGTAAGTGGAAAATCCCCCCCGACCCTTGCTCTTCTTCCTCTTGACAAGTGGAGTGGGGCTTCCAAAAGAATGTCTCCTCCTGTTTGTTCACTCTGACTGGGCGATCATCTAATTCCCAGTCTCACGTCTCTATTTCCCGACCACATATGGCAGTAATATTGGATCTGCCCCATCTCAGCTTAACCATGACTAAACAGGCTGATGAATGTCATGCATCTTATCATCATACATGCATATTTTTAAATATAATTCACTTTTTGATCGGCGCCCTTGTGCAGTGGTGAATGAAAGCAGTTAAGTTCTATTCCACTGTCTGCCTTTAAATGTATTAAACAGCCCGGCTGTCAATAGATTATATTCTTGTACAACGATAATAGCCCCCAAAACTAAGAGGCCTTGTCAGGAATGGTGCCTGTCACAGTTTGATGCGAATGATTTTACTTGGTGTATGTCTGCCGTACAATCATCTCGTAATCTGAATATACATCACGGCATGACATGTAAATTTCCTGCTATTCTGCTTTCATTTCCAGAGGCAGCAATCAAATGGAAACCACTCAACCTCACCCAAATGTATAAATAATTTTCATTCAAACATATTAACAGTCAAAATATGAGAATTTATCACAGAGTGGTGTGCTTTTTAAGAAGCAATAAAGACTTTACTTTTGGAGCCTATTTCGACTTAGAAAAGTAATAGGAATGGCAAGCCACGATTTCGAAATCGCATCGAGAAGTCCACGCCGAGGGCCCCACATCTGTGAGTTTAATGGGACTGTCTTGACGTGTTAGAGGAAGAAAGGGGGAGGGGGAAGCAAACCTAAGATCTAGAGATGAAGAACCCTTAGACATTAGAGGCTAGAGTAGTTGAGGAGGTCTGGACCCGAAAGAGACCTTGGAGGTCCATTGGTCCCACCTTTTTCAGTTTCTAGATAAAGAACTAGAGAAGAGGAAGGAATGACTCAAGATCACACCCAAAAAAAGTCAGTAAAGTGCCAAAATCTGGGTTTGAATTTGGGGCCTTTCTAGACAAAGGAAGATTGAATTGTGGATCTACAGGGAACTCCAGAGGTCATCTTGTTTTAGAGATGAGGAAGGAAGGGAGGTTAAGTGAGCCCGAGGTGATACAAGACAAAAGAGATAGAGCTAGGGATTGAATTCTGGTCAACTACAGTCAATGAAGGGCTGAAAGAGATCTTAGAAGTCACCTGGTTCCACCTTCTCACTTTACAAAGGAGAAAAGCAAGACTGGGGAAGAATAAAGGAGTTGTCCAGGGTCCTGAAGTTAGTAACACAGCTAGAATGTGGCCCCAGGTCCTCAGACTCCATCCTTATCCAGGCTCTTCTCCAAGACTCCAGCTCCTGCTAAGGTCACTTGGGAAAGAATTGGCAAAATTTTCACATCTCTGTGAGATGCAGAAATAAGGGATTCGAGGGCATGGGTTTGAATCTGGATTGTCCTGATGACTTTGAGGAAATGTCTCTAAATCTCCTTTTCCCCTTCAAGAAAATAGATGGCAATCCCTGCATCTTGACGACTGCTCATTTTCATGTATTAAAGGAGTTTTCATCACAAGTTGCCCTGTTAGGTGAGTCACTCAAATATTAGTGTCCCCATTTTAAAGATGGGGAAACTAAGAGTCAGAGAGATTAATGGATCATACAGGAAGACAGTACTTGAAACCACGTTGTCTGGCACGGAGATCCAATACTGTGGCCCTAAAGAACGGGGCCTTGATATG
Organism: Antechinus flavipes; assembly: GCF_016432865.1. NCBI lineage: Eukaryota > Metazoa > Chordata > Mammalia > Dasyuromorphia > Dasyuridae > Antechinus > Antechinus flavipes. The sequence goes on from NC_067401.1 coordinate 463,888,669, forward strand.
GTGTTTGCAAAATCCAGGATGTGCACGGCGAATGATTCCATCGACTTTCTGCTCAGGCTTTTATTTTCAATTAAAATATGATTTTTGCCAGCAAAAAAACCAGAGGTATCATTTTGCCCCCAGACATCATTCCACTCAGGAGTGTTGAGAAGATCGGAGGAGATGATGATTTGTCAGAAGGATCATAGATTGAAAGGAGGATGGAACTTTAGGCTTCTTTAGTCTGGCTTTCCCCCATTTCACAGAGGAGGCAGCTGAGGCCCAAGTAGGAAGATGACCTTCAGCAGGCGCTATACATCTTACCTGGGGCCAATCACGTGGAAATATGGATTCTTAAAAATGCTGAACTTTTTCATCTTGCCTAAGTTCTGATCCCATAGGATCAATAGTAAATTACACCCCTCCTCCATACAAAGCCCTGACCCAGCAAGGATTCTGATATTATGACAAGTGACACCTTCATTTTTTTTTTGCTGACAAAAATCAGATTCTAATTGAAAATAAGAGCCTGAGCAGAAAGTCGATGGAATCATTCACCGTGCCCATCCTAGATTTTGCAAACACCACATCAAGGCCCTCTTGGAAGACTTCTTTAGGGCCTGCCTGTCAATTAGCTTTTGCATGTGGTGCGATGACAAAGGAACGGGGCCAGGGTGGGGGGGAGAGAGAGCTGCCCTCCTAAGGTGAAGATCTGAAGATAATAATTATAAATACTTCACATATGCATGGTGTTTTACGGTTTCCAAAGCAATGTACGTGCCATCTCATTTGATCTCAACAAATTTGTGTGAGGTAAGAGTGATATTAATCCCATTTTACAGATGAAGAACCGAGGCTGAGAGAAGTTAGGACTTGCTCAGGGTCACACAAACAGAAACTATTTTAAGCAGGATTTGAACAGGGGACTTCTTGAGTCCAAGTTCAAGGCTCTATCCATCCCAAGAAAAATTGGGCCCTCTTAGCTTTTTGGTCAAACTTGCATATGATACTATGTCTACTCTTAAAGTTAGAAATTTGAGGAAATGCAAGGAAAAGGGAACTTTACTTGGCCTTTCCATTTGTCTAATGGGTCAACAAGAGGTCAGACAAAGGGGCAATGGAGGCCACCAGAGAGAAATAAAGTCCAATCTGAGCTTTAGGAAACTCGATTCAGCAAGTGTATGGAGGACAAACTGGCGGTGGGGAGAGAATTGGCTCAGAGAGACCAATTCAGGAGCCTTGCAGTGGTCCAGGAGAGTGGGGCAGGAACTAAATGACTAGAATCTGTGTAAGTGGAGAGAATGGGACAGATATTAGATGTCTGAGGTACTGACTGGCAGAAAAGAATGGGATCATCAAGTACACAAAGGAAGAAAATTAGGAATGAAAAATCTAATTCATTTTGCAAACAGATCAAGGGCACCATCTTTTTACAGGAAGCCTTTCCCAATTTCTCTCTATCCCAATACCTTCCTTCTGTTAATTCCTCCCTTCTTATTTATACTGACCAGAGCTTGCTTTTTATTATAACTGTTTACATATTGTCCCCCCCCCAATAGATCATAAGCTCCTTAAAGCCAGAGAATGCCTTTTATTTTTGTATCCCTGGTGCTTAGCACAGTGTAGTATTTTTAGCATATAATGGGTGCTTAATAAATGTTGACTAATTGATTAATTATAGGATTTAGGGTAGGAAGAGATCCTTGGAATCATCTAAACCTTCATTTTTGGATGCCATGGACCCCTTTGGCATCTGGGAAATCCACTGGATCTCCTTGGAATCATATTCTCAAAAGTAGCAAATAAAATACATACACATACAAAGAAATCCAGTTCTACTGACATAGAGTTGCCCATTTTAGAATATTATTTGAAAATAAATTTGGAGACCCCAAACTAAGAGCCCAAACCCTTCATTGGACAGATGAGATGAACTCATTTCTCTAACACTGAGGAGATGCGATATGGTGTGTCCATTCACAGTCACACTGGTCACACATAAAAGAGCAGGGCCTTGCAAACAAGATTCCCTTACTCCAAATACTGTATTCTACCCACCAGAGTTTGATACC